>NC_039249.1:9231034-9531034 GCF_003368295.1 Carassius auratus | reverse complement strand
TGGCATGAGATCCGTTAAGGATTGCGGATTAGTCATAAATAAAGACGTCAATCTCTGCATGTCAGCATAGGGACAGCAATAAATGTCAGATGAGGGTCAACCACCATATCATTTATCACATAATGTCATCATTGTTATTGTGCTTGTATATCATCTAACTGAGAAGAATGTCAGAGAGAAATTACCATATACATGTATGTGTAAAAATAAAAACTTTTTTGTTTTACTATTGTGTTGGTAGGAGCTGGATTCCTTCAAGGAAGCTCCAAAACACTGGAGTAAAACACTGGTTAAAATACATTTTAGCATGGTACAGTGGGCCTTACTTTTACAGACCTTTTTGTGATATCATTTAAAATGTTTAATTTATATATTTGTATATTTATAAATTGTATGCCCCTGCCCCCTTTAAACACCCAAAACACGGCCTACTGCTGTCAAATATTAAACTGTTAAAAAAAACTATTTTTAGTAGGGCTAGAAGAGTTTATTTGAACTTGTATAAAATGTTGCTAACAAAAGTTTGATTGATTGATGTCATACTCAAGTTTTTGTTCCAAACCTGCCCAAAATTTGTCCCAACTTTTTAAATTGAGTACTCTGAGCAAACTATTTTATATTAAATCTTTTGCAAGTTCTCAGCATGCAATGCAGCTTGAAATAATTACATGGTAATATTATGTGGCTTCTGTTGTTGTCACTGTTTATTAGCTATCACATGATTTAGAGTTCATGTTTTTATTAAATTAAAATGAGTAGATCTCATCATGTATGATCATCTCATTGTAACTCTGTTTGCCTGTCAGGATGTTTGCCTTCAGTTTTATGTCATTGACTTTAGTGTTACAATGGCAATATCTATGAAAATTTAATTTAATATTTTAAGCATTGCTTAATATTGAACAATCTTTAAATGCCTTGACAAGAAGTTCATCAGATGAACAAAAGTGTAATTTGTTATCTTAACAAACTGACTGTAAAAAGTTGTCTCATTTGTTAAGCTATAGGTCAACTTTTTGTACAGTGTGTCTGCATCATGATTACTGAAGATGACAAGTGAAAAATATAAATAAACACTGAAAGAATGAAATATGAAAAGGTAAAAAAAGAGAAAGGATTAAGGGGGAAAAAATAGAAAAAAAAAAATCTTAAAGTTCAAGTCTTGCGCAGACAGAGAGAGGCGGTCAACCACTTGCAGAGATGGTCGATTTTTCCATTCTAATTTGTCTGTGAGAATGACAGCTAATAACTTTTGAACTGAAGCTGTGTGCATTCACTTACACACACAGGGCCAGTTTGTTAAAAGGCCCGTCTCTAATGGAACTGGCTGATGCGTGGTCATAACCTGCTCCAGCTCTTGTGTTTTTCCTCTCTGCAATTATCATCCTCAATTCAAATCCACTCTTTCTCTCTCTCTCTTCTTCTGCTTCTTCGCGGGCCAGTGCCGCAGCAGCCGCAACAGGCCATGTCTGGTTACCGTATGGAACAGTGACCTGGGGTAATGTTATAGTTCAGCCAAAAAACAGATCGCTTCTCAAACAGTGTGTTAAATATCCTCTCGTATTCTTCTAGCCAAGCGCTGCAGCTAATTTAGCTGTAAATCTTGCTAAATTACAGATATTGTTCCTGAATATCCATGCTGGAATGTCAATGTTTTCTTTTATCTGGGAATCGTAAGTATGATGAGAAGGTACTCGGGTCAGAGGCGTTTTGAGCTTCCGTACAGACATGACCTTTTGTTACTCGCCTTAAATCACAGTGGTTTAAAAGTCCTCAGTCTGCTAAACAGATGCCTAATTACCTCGCCCCTAAAAAAATTATGTCACACGAAGATACAAGTTTTTATCCAGGCATAGAGCTTTGTCCTAACAAACCACTGCTAATTACCTAAAAACAGGGTAAAAAATGGTCATTGACGTCTTTCAGAATCTTTCTTTTGGTATATAATTTAATCAAAAATGTAAATAAAAATGACATGCTCAGATAGCAAAATTTCGAAGGGGGTTACAGGCAGACTGTACTGAATGTAACCCATTACTGGTTGGATAGTGGTAAAAGCAGAAACACTGTTGCAGACATGTATTTACCACAATATCAATTTTACAACATAAAGTATAATATGAACAGAATGCATTTATGTAGTGTATCTGAATGCATTAATTTCATAGGCTCAGGTAAATACCTTTCCTAAGAGTAGCTGCCTTCACTGTGGTGAAAATCAAGCTTTTGACATTGAGCATATGTCAATCTTGTGTTTTTAATATGCTTAAAGGACCCTGGGAACATTTTTAGTTGATAACATATTAGTTTAATAACAGTCAAGCCAAAGGCATGATATCAATTATGTCTGATATTGTAGAGAAAGCCATAATTCCTTGTGAATTATCTGAGTTAAAGTGGAGCACTTGACTGCTGTGATTGAGTTGAGGTGGGGTGTCACATTTAAGACATTTTATTTAAGGCATGAAAAACTAAATTCTGGGGAAAGAGATGAGTTTTAAGACGATTCGTGACTCCAGGAGGACTAAAAACTCTATAATTGAGCCTACTTGGAATCTATCTGTTAACAGCCATTAATTATATACAGTAACACTCATTTCTGGGGTTTTATCATGTTTCAAATACAAGGCATAAATATCTTTTTTTTTTTTTCATTTTTTATTTACTGCTGTTTCAGCTATTTTCCTTTCAAAGAAGGCATTGATTGAGGACTTTTCAAAGTCCCCATTATGTTTTTTATGGTGATGAAGGCATGGCTTCTATAGGAACAGAATTTATTAATTATTTTCAAGTTTCCTAGGAGGACATATCGACTTTTCCTCTTGTGTGAATGAAAAGAATTACAGACCTCTTTTACAAATGATGTGGAAATAAAACATCAAATAGTAAGAGGTAGTTTGGAAACAGCATGACTTCATGGGTGTGTAGGTACTGTCCTGGGCCTACTAACTTCACCTAGAATGGCATGGCGTATAGAGAAAAGACATAAAGAAGGAATGGAGTGTAATGCAGACCGTGTCTATAGGGATGGATGAACTGTTTGGAGCACTGTGACTGGCTTTTATAAGAATACACTGAAATCTGGAATACACTGGAACTGAATAAAGACGCTATTGCTTTTTTAGAGCTGCTTTACAGCAGAATTTAGATTTGTCATATATTTGATGAAGCTTCCATCACTGATTCTGTTACTTTGCTGTTTAATATTGTGAAGCTGCTTTAAAACAATCTCTATTGCATGAAGTATAAATAAAGCTAAACTGACTCAGTTTGAGGGAAGACTTTAACTGGGGCAAGCTTACACAGATGAAAACTTTAAGGTCCAAAGCAACACCTTTTTCTGTGCTGCTCTCTAGTTTAGAAAAAGCATCACTCTGCTAATTTATCACTTGAAAGAGTTGCACACTGTAAGGGAAAAATGGGCAGTGGAGTCAAAGAGGAAATACACTGGGCATATTTGTGGAAAAATGTCTGTTGATTAGAACCAGTTCTGAACATGCTTCTGCAAACCACCTTACAAGAACAACATGAGTTAAAAAAAGAATGGAATACCAAGTAAAATGTCTACAGGGAAAAATCATTAGTGTAATGGTGCAGCTTTAGCTGGAGGAGGCTAAACCCGGGTCACTATGTGGGCGAGGAGTGTACTCATTAATTGAAAGGGACAAGTGGAAAATAGAGTGACTGTTAATAACAATTATATTATTTATTGCACATAATGGCTCTATGTTTTTTTTATACTGCCGGGAATTTTTTTTTTCTTAAATATGTTTTTTTTATTTTTTTATATTTATATATATATGTGTGGCCAGATTGGCTGTTTTTCCTGTTCAGAATAAAGTTATTTTAGTATGATTGTGATTTAAACAATACTTTTAAAAAGCAAGAGAAGGGTTGCAATACAAGTCATTAAAAATACAAGTCATTAAATAAACAAAAGCCCAAAGTCCTGCTCCGACTACAAAACACATCGATTTTTCCATGCCCTTTCTGAAATATCTCAAATAAATCTACACAAATAATATTTAACTGCTTTGAGATGATCCACCAATTAAAAAAAAAAAAATATATATATATATATATATATATATATATATATATATATATATATATATATATATATATATATATATATATATATATATATATATATATATATATATATTTATATGTATTTATATATATATATATATATATATATATATATATATATATATATATATATATATATATATATATATATAAAATGGATGCACAAGAAAAAAAAAGGATGTGTCAATAATTATGTTGGCAATGCATGTCATTAGACTTGCCTTATTTTTTCCCCCAATTGTTCTTCAGTGCAGGCATACAGTCTGCTGCCTGAATAAAGAAAGTCTTGTTCTGCAGAATGTGGGTGGCTAACAGGGACTTCTACACCCTCATTGCCTTCACTTCCCCACAAAAAAACAATATTGGAGACTTGGCAAAATGTGAAAAAAATGAGAAAATGAGGGAGAAGAATGAAAACAGACACCCAGACATATAGTGTCAGAATGAAACGTTTTGGGCTCTATACTGAAGCAAAATAGCCTATAAAAATGTCAGGTCAGGTTTTCTTCACCTCTTGGTTTTATTTCTCCATGAAAATTGGAGTGTATAGTGATGAATGAAGGAGAAAGAGGCTAGATTTAACATCATACAGTATATACATTTTTTACCTTCAATTCATGCAAGAGAATTTTTGTTTATTTGGGGAAAAAATTATATTTAGTATAGCAATAAGATTTACAGTAAATTTAGAACAGGTAAAAGGCATTCACCTGGCTTATTGCTTTCATAAAACCGTTGGCATACTCTTAGCCCACAACAAAATCTGACATTTTGAAATAATCTTTGGTGCAGTAAAACTGATCCAATCCCTTGCGAAAATTAACTTTGGTTTAACTCCCAACCCCCCCAAAAAAAATCATGGTCACTATAGTTAAACCATGCGCAAATTAACTATGGTTTGTTTTTATTGAAACGATACATAGTTTACTGACACATTTACCTGCTTATACAGTATAGCTAAAAATATAATGCATATATATTTTAGGCCTATACAGTACTTTCATTTTGTTTCTGTTTTTTAAAAAAATCACTTTTCTTCTCAAGTTATACATTCATAGCTTCTTCATATATTGTGTGGGAGTTGAAGGGTTGTGTACTGTATTGCAGTGCTGTTGTTTCTTTGATTTATACTGGTCTTGCATCAGCACAGCTTTCTTGAAATACCATATCGCAATCGATCATATAATCTCAGACATTCTGTGTTAAAACAAAATAAGGCTCCCTATTGGTTATTGTAAAGTTATAAATACAAAGTTTGACTTGATGGCTCGCCATATTAAAATTAAAAACGGTGAATATAATGAATGTTCTGCACTTGTTTTGACCTTGAAAATACATTCAATCGGAGGCCCAGGACACAGTTAGGAAAACAACACTTCATTACCCAGACATCCTCAGGGTATCATCAGTCACTGTACGACCAATCGATCACCTGCTTTTGGCCCGAGTGCCTTCCCCTCTCCACATACACATATGCACACCTGTGTACTCTATGCATGTAAGTGTGCGGTATGCATAACCGCATACACACACTGGCAGCAGAGGACTAATCAATTTTTGGGATTTACCACATAAACTCGTCTCCCTCATTTATACGCACACTTCTAACACACACTCAGACACACACACACCCTGAGTAATATCTCAGCATTAATTTTCCTCCCGAGACCCGACCTTTCTAAGTGGAATAGAAAACAAAGGCAGCGCTTATGTGCGCTCTCTTTTCCAAGTTTCACATGTGATTTATTGTGATAACAGCAAAAACGTTCGACTTGGCAGCCTTCGTTTTACATTTTTTACAAAGGTGATTTTTCCCCTCCGCTGTTTGTTTTGGTCGTAAGCTAATAGCAGGGCCTCCGACCAAAGTGCTTTGAATTTCCAGCTACTGAGAACATGAATTCAAGTATTTTTCTAGCTACACTGGTTTCTATCAAATAAATGATTATTTTTAATAGCCATTGTACGAATTTAATCATGCATTTTAACTTTTTCTAGGCAAATTTTCCCAATATTTTACTTTTCGTTTTTTGACCTAAAAGCAGATACTCTGCATCGCAAAGATCAAACACAGAGATGTTTTCTACTGCCACACTTATTTGATTTGAGGTTAGAATAGAAATAGTTCTGTGACGCTGAAGATATTTATGTGAAAACCTCTCTATGGCCTGAAATATGAATACTTTATTTTATTATAAACTTGGAGTTCAGACAAACTTGTGGTTTATTCCTACAAATTTACAGCTATGCAAATATATCATAATTTCTAAGGAGCTAAAGCACTGAGAGAAAGACTGGGAGGTCCTGCAAATATAACTATTCTTAGACAGGAAGAGAATGACAGGAGGGATGAAACTGAGGTTAGGTCTCTAGACTGAAGAGTTTGTATGATTTAACGCACATAGTCATAAAAACCATACCATTTTTCACACCTTACTTGGTTTTCTCTTTCTAATTTGTGCGCATTATAAGAAACAATTACGGCATATCTTCTAAAGCCTCAAAAATGCACGGCTCTGAGTTATTATTCATTCAGAATTGATTCAACTAGCATAAACAGCTACTGCAAAGTCCCTGGAGCTCTGCTTCTTCCACTCAGTGTGTCCTGGCCAAACATGAGAGCATTTCAACAGGCCTGATTGAATGAGGATTGGTTTTGAAGATTGGTTTTGTTTATGCTGGCTTTCCATTCATTGTGCTAATGGTCCATAGTGAAATAGCTGAAGAGACGAGGGCATGTTCCAGACATACTGTAAGACTAAAGTGAAGAGAAATATGGTCTGAAATAATGATTTTCTTCGCCAAGCGCTCTGTTGCCCTGAACTGTGACATTTCCAAAGACTAACAGTGATGTCTGTCGTGTCACTCACTTTTGTGGAAGTACATTTGGTGGTATATTCTTATATATACTCTATAATTCTCTGCAAAAATGTGATACTTTTTCATTACGTGATCATTGATGATCATTGTGATCATGGACAGGGAAAACAATTCAACCAGACATAAAAAGTCATTTCCGTGAAATTATACAAATGGAGCCCAGAGCTGTCAAGTCACAAGAAAAGACCGAAGTACACAATAAAAGTATTATTAAAGTGGTCCACATTATTCATGCACTATATTCCTTCTGAGATATACATAAAAGATACTTTCCTCCATTTGATAGTTCGGTATGAACAGACCAAAATCATTATTCACTGATAATCAGCCCTTCCAGCGTGAGAACCAATCAATAGGTCACAACATCCAGATTAACTCAAGAACCGAATCACTCTGATTCGTGAACGACTCATTTGTAATATTTCTGTGAACAAACGATTAGCTGAAAAGATCTGACTTCAAAGAATAATTTGTACACAGATTGCTTGAAAACTACTTTTATGATACTTTTTTAATGGTATTTTTTTGTTAAGTTGACAGCTCCAGTTCTCATTCACTTCCATTATATTGAAAAGAGTGATCATGATATTCTTAAAAAAAAACACCTTTGGGAATTACAGAAGAAAGAAAAGTCATACATGTTTGGAACGATATGAAGGCAAGGCTATTGACAGAAATATTGACAGAATTTTCTCTTTTGGTTGACTATAAATATTAATGTCAAATAGACCTCTCATTATTCGTATAATTTATAGCCTAAACCACAAAACAACTGAAAATGTGAGCATGCTGCATTTTTTTAAGTCATGGTCCAAATCAAACATACAGTAAAAACAAAAAATATTTCCTTTTTCATTCTTTGTAATGACCATGCTAATCTTTATATGTCTAGCATATAATGTGAATATTATGACTCGACTGTAAAAAGTCCACACCCAAGTCCAAACTATAGCATTTACAGAGCTGTAACAGATTAACTAAGATTTGGCTTAGCACTGAACTCTAATAAATGCCTGCCTTATTAAGAAATTGCTATTTGTGAATGGTTCCAGAAATCCAGGAGTACCACCCCGTGAGAGGGCAGTTGCTGGGACTATGAACACAACTGTGAACCTTGACCCTGGCACCCACATTGATTGGTTCTCCGGGTTGATTATTGGGTCTCTGCCAGACTGTAAAGGACCATATTCTGCACATTACCTCGACTTCTAACGTCTTAACCCAGCATGCAATGAAATGTTTTGTGGCCTTTTGGGAACGACTTACGGAAAATCAGAGGAGGCGAGTGGCTATTAGGCCCGCTTTGCAACCAACTGGTGCCAGAATCACAGCTTTTGAAAGGCCGACTCAAATGAGAAAAAAAGAGCGAGACAGCATAGAGATTTTGCCATTTTCCAACCCCACTGGGACCAGGACTGGGAGCCGATTCTCTCCCTTTCTGGATTCATTTCTTGGTGAAAAGTTGCCTTTTTGACGCTTGGCATTAAAGGTTCATCATCACCCTCTCTTCTCCATCCTTCATGTTTTAATATGCCGTAAAAGAGATGCTGTTGTCATGAAGGATTCTTGCAGATTTTTCCATTTCATAAGTCCATGGCGTCATCATAACCACACAAATTCCTGAAAACAGAATGTGAACGCTAACACACTGTTGGAGTTGGTGGGGTCAGCGTTGCAGGAGGATGATGGGCTTTGTTTTAGATTAAGGGGGACAAGACAGTGTTGATCAGTGGTTTGAGTGCATATCATCAGCCCCGGGAGAGTTGGGAGTAGGACTGGAAACCGAGAACCTTTCTTATTTAAAACCGCGTTTCCACTTTTGAAAATTAGGGAAAAAAAATCTTGGAATTGTTCTTGGAATTAATACTCTGCATTAAACATACACTGTAAAAAATTTCTTGTTGTTTTTACAAAAACTTTTTGGCAGCTGTGGTTGCCAGAATAATTTTGTAAAAATACAGAAAACTGTAAACACATTTACGTCAAAAACTGTTAATTTTACAATATAAAGCTGTAATTTACAAACAAGAAAATGTGAATATAAACCAGTAAATTCAACAACACACAAAATTAAATCTGTTTTGTACCTTGAAAATACTGACAACCACCATAATAATAAAGATGGTACTGTATAAGAGAAAGCCACATGAAGTATCAAAGCTCATCACAAGTAGCTTCACCACAAGCAGAAGTATATATTAACATATAGAAGGTGCACATTTATGGAAACACAAAACACCATCATGGTAACACACGTGATACTTAAATAATGCAAAAAACTTTCATTAAGCAACAGAAGATGTAACATAAAGCTCAAATGTACATAACTGATAACAAGAACTATTTAAAAACATGATTATTTAAACAAAATACTTTCAAACGTGGAGTGTCACGCAGGGAATTCTGGGAATATCAGTTTACAGTTTTAGACTGTAAATTATACATTGATTTGTTCTTTTTTTACTTCTAAAAGCTGTATAATTAACAGAATTTTACTGTAAATTTACATTAAATGCTTTGTTAGATCTTTTACAGTTTTTCCCTGTATATAGTACGGGAACTTACTGTTAACCTATTATCAGTTTTTTTCCGTAGCGTTTTTACAAAATTTTACAGTTAAAATTACACTTATTTTTTACAGTGTATATAATCATAGAAGTATGATTCTGAAGCAAATGTGTCTGCCCTTTCTTTAAGTGAAGAAGATCTTAAAGCATAATGAGTGAAGTCCGATTCCTGAGCAAATTACTTTAAAAGACATATTGCGTGACCAGTGAAGCCAGTTCTAATAGGGCACTTACAGTGTTGGGAAGTAACTAGTTACATGTAACTAAATTACATAATTTAATTACAAAATAAATGTAATTGTAATCAGTTACAGTTATCGATAAAAAATGTACAATTAAATTACAGTTATAGGCCTTCTTATGAAAAAGGGTTAGTTCACCCAAAAATTTAAATTACGCCATAAATTACTCACCTTGAAGTCATCCTATGTGTATATGACTTTCTTCTTTTAGACGAATCAAGTCAGAGTTATTTTAAAAATTGTCTTTGATCTTTCAAGCTGTTTGATACCACACTGCATCGGTTCATGAGAAGTTTAATAAAAAGCTCTTCCATTAAAAAAAAACTGTCTCACACAGCTCCCAGGGGTGAACGAAGGCCTTCTGTAGCCAATAGATGCGTTTTTGTAAGAAAAATATATTCCAAACATAATAATCACTTTAATCTAGCTTGTGCTCACTGTTGTAAAACAGAAGCAGTTCTAAGGGAATGATGTATGAGGTAGGGCTGTGTATTGCCAAGATTCTGGCGATACGATATGTATCACGATACAGGGTTTGCGATACGATATATTGCGATACAATATGTTGCGATACAATATGTTGCGATACGATATGTTGCGATACATTGCGATACTGTCAGCAAGGCCATATATTGGTATATTTTTTATTTTAGGAAAGCTCTCATTAGGAACACAATTCAATTCAGTGCCATTCAAGGTTATTTGTACAGCACTTTTTTCAATGCAAATCGTTGCAAAGCAACTTTACAGAAAATTAATTTTCTACAATATTTAGTAGTCGCTTATCAGTGGTGATTGTCAGTTTCAACAGTTTATGAACACATGGCAGAAATGTATGAAAAAATTAAAGACATAATCAAACAGACGATGAACATTATTAACAGCAATTATATTATATGATGCAATCAAACTTAAAGCACAAGTTGGTAGTTCTGTATGTTGGTAAACACACAACAATATGCAAACATAAGCAATAAGAATTTTTTTTTTTTTTAGCAGAACACAGTGGGATCTGCATTTGCAATAATCAGTGCATGTAACATTCAATGTTATTGTACCACTTTTTTTTTTAGCAGAACACAGTGGGATCTGCATTTGCAATAATCAGTGCATGTAACATTCAATGTTATTTACCACTTTTTGTGCAGTACGAGTAAAGGGTGGGGGGTGTTGGGAATTAAAGTGCTTGCAGTTTCCTTTAATTAAATGTATAATGCATATAAAATGTATTTTATATAAAGACAATAAATATATTTAACCCGATTTAAAGGTTCAAAGTTTGTTTACAATTGTGACATACAATGTCATAACTTTTTGATCTGAAAAAAAAAATGAGAGAAAGCTGCAGGCGCGATGTGCTACGACCCGCCCAACGTGAGCCCGTCTTTACACGGAACGCAGCGGGACCGAAGCGGCGTCCTCGCAACAGTCCCGCGGTGGACGTTACCACAAAAGCCCAAAGTTTCTCAAGCTGCTTAACACTATGAACCAAATATTAAAATGATCTGGAAAGCAATTTGTATTTATTTTATTTTATTTCAAAAATGTCTTCCCTAAAGGTTCACAATGTATAATCGGATTCCTGATTACGTGTTCTTTAATTGAACAAGCAGATTTCAGCAATGATGCCATGATTGCCATGTTTTACCTGTTTTGACGGACAACAAAAAAACCATTGTGACTTTCTGATTTTAGATGTGGGATTTTATTTTTATTATGTGCTCATATGGCTAGCATTAAAGAAATAGCTTCTGCTACAAAAATTGTTGGTACAGTTGGCACATAGAATATTGTTACTTAGCATTTTTTATGAGTGTAATTGACAAGAGCAATTACAGGGTGCTTTATAAGGCCTAAGTCAGTAGGGAACAGCTCACACATATAAAAATGACTTCCATTCAATAATTATAATTTGGAAACACTCACTGTAAAACCTTATTAGTGAATGATGGTTTTGCAATAAAAAACACACAGAAACACACTGTGTTGGAGCACCAGCAGTATGTGCATTTTGCTTCTGGTTTAACTTTTTATGCGCGGGGTAAGCCTATTCAACAAAGATAATGCAATGAGAATTTTTGCTAGCAAGATGCTGAAAATGTTGCACAATAAAAAAAAAACTGATATAAACATCTGGTGCAACATGGAGCAAGAAATACAAGCAAATTAATTTAGACAGTATTGTGCAAGTAAAGACGTGATAATGACGGTGTGTTGAGGACTAAATAGCAGTAGGGTGGTGCTGTCTCTCGCTTCTAAACATGACCACAAACAAGTGTAATCCCATTATGGTTTAATGGAATTTAATTTGATTGGAGGAAAGGGTGATTGTGTGGGCAGTAGAGGTCATTATGATTTTATAGCTCTGCGTAGAGCTACGATTAACTGACACTCTCCTTTTGAGCGCAACACTCATACAGCTCATACTTTTGATGTTTGAAGCCTGGTAGAAAAAAAAGCACTCCTGGTTATGATTTAATAACCTCTGACACGTGAGGTGTTAGTCTTTGTCATTATGGAAGCGCTGGCTCAAGGCGAATTCCTTTGCTCTGGATTCAAAGGCATTCTTTACAGGTCAAACACTAACTGTTGTGGAGGAGTGACAGATTTCGCTGCCATTATGGAATCAATACTTCGTTTTTGATCATTCCTAGCTTGAACACCATGCCTTGAAAGTCTTCTTTGAAAGTCAGACAATTTTAACTTTACAAGCTCCACATACCAGGCCCTAATGATTGTGAGCAGGGAATAATACCAAAAGATTTTCCCCCTCTAAAATGAGGGGAAATGAAGTAGTGGGCTCACTGGTTGGCAGATATAACACACAAATCCTAAATTAATTTATTTTATGAAACATAATAATCACCACTATAAAATCCAGAAATATTGTTTTTGACATTTTTTCACCGATACCGTTCCCCTCGGTTTTATAGAGGTGAATGAAAGGTTAAGGAAATTTGGAGGGAACTGCATTTTTGCAGAACTGGAAACAAATGTGATACAAAAAAAAAAAAAAGAACATCAAACAGCGACAGGATATTATATCACAAAGTACTGTGAGTTGCCAGTCATTTGATCTATTAAAGTGTTTTGCGATGCTATGATTCATAAAGTTCACAGGTCATCTCTTTTTGGAGGCAGCATGCAAGAAGAAAGAGTCACAGAAACTGTAATAAATTGATTAGAAAAATAAAAAGTGAAATTAACATGACTCACAAACTTTTCCAAGCCACATTTTCAGACTGGACAGCATTCCAGCAGATTCCAGTATTTCGCTGAATGGTAATAAAGATGTTAACCACTTTATTGCTTGAAAAAACAGTTCCTTCGCCACACCATAGCATTTTCGTTGTTTTGCATGTTTTGCAATGTCCTGTCCAGAAATGATTGCAAAAATTGCTAGTAAAACACAACTGATGCCATAGTCTTTTGTCTTTGGTTTAGGAAAGCTTCTGAGAAAAATGTGTGGTGGATTTGGAAGTGTCATGCTGATCAAACTTTAGGTCATGCAGAAAGCCAATGTAACATTTGCATCAATATGTAGACACATGTTCAGCTTGTCATTAGGAATAGGAATAGTCATGATTTGAGTATTTCAGGTTCTGGTTTCCAGAAATCGATAATTTTGGTTCCTCAGTGGTTCTCTTCTAAGGAATAAATAGTTGAAAAATTGCTTTAAATTTATGAAAAAAGTCAGATGATTATATCATTTTAATAGTAAATCCAAAAAAAAAAAACCTTTTCATCAATTGGCCTTTATAGAAACCTCAACAATGCTGCTGTGGAAGCTTTTTAATATCATTTATAATATTATTAATAAGATTATTAATTAATCAAGAATATATAGACATATAGGAGGACGAAGAAACAACACTGCATGTGTTTCATTTTCTAAGAACTTCATTCATTCAACAATTAGACTGTATGCTTTTGATTAAAAATGCGGCTAGTCACAGTCTTCTGTTTGTGAACTGGGTTAACACTGGTCGCACTGTTTGTTTCATGCTATAGATTCAGTAGCATTGTCA
This sequence comes from Carassius auratus, assembly GCF_003368295.1. Classification (NCBI taxonomy): domain Eukaryota; kingdom Metazoa; phylum Chordata; class Actinopteri; order Cypriniformes; family Cyprinidae; genus Carassius; species Carassius auratus. The sequence goes on along the minus strand of NC_039249.1, from coordinate 9,517,228 downwards.
AAATATTTCAGCAAGGCATTCTGTCCATATCGGCGGAAGAACCGTCAACAGAACTGAACATCATTCATATGGAGAGGGTTGATTAAAAGTAGACGCTGGAGGTCATTTTTATGATCTGTCTGTAGAAATACAACATGAAAACGACATACTTTAATGGCACTTTCTCCCTCCAAGCTGATTGGAAACCACCAGAATGTGGTGTTTATGAAGGTTTGGTCAGCTGCTCAGATGTTTCCCTAATTAAAATGAAAATCTCTGTAAATTTAATCTAGGGCTTTCAGCTGTAATTGTAAATGGGAACATTGTACACAACTGGTGCTAACTGTTATTTAGCACACTGTTTTGCTGGAAACAAAAGAATTGTGGGCACATTTGAAGCTTGGGTAAAAAAAAGTGGTAAAACCAAATACCACTGGGGACTACAATGCAATTTCCCACAACAAAGAAACACACTGTTCTGCCCGAAGACGACGACGCAAAGGGCTAGATGCTTGAAGCTAGTTTACTCTCCCGCATTATAACATCAAAGAAACTGGCATTTTTCACTTCCTCTTTGCTGACCTTTAATGCTTCCTCCTACTGCAATGAGAGGAAAGAGCCCGTCTGTGTGGAGTTTGGTTCCCAGACATCATAATGTGAGACCGATGCCTTCACATCTGAAATACAGCCAGTAACAACCAAGTGGCCACACACTTGTCTTCCATAACTAAAGGTCATGTAAGGACTCATCTGAGCTTGTCTTTCCCATTGGGGTTTAACACCCTCGGACCCTTCCACCTTCTTTAACTTGGAACCACAAAAGGTTTAATTCAATTTCCTAACAATAAGCATCCTTTGCGTTCCTCAGATTACTTTTCAGTGATTTCATTTCCCAGCATTTTTCTCCTCTCCTCCCTTCTTTTTTTTCTCATCATGTTCTATGCTGCTAACTGTCAGGCACTGTGGTAGGTCCAGCTAATAGCAGGTTTAGGAGGTTTTGTGGATGAGAACTAGGCAAACCTAAAGCAAGAGCTTTTATTGTCATGGTCCAAACTCAAGGATAGGCTGAGAGCCAGACGTGTCTGTAAGAAATACTCAGTAGGGCAATATGTGCGTACCACCCTGCTGCTCACAGAATGCATGAAGCAAGCAAACAATTATGCACTCTGCTCCATAAAACCAACCTCCATTGTGGTTCCCATGTGTGTACAAGGTTGAGGGGGCACTGTAAGGCCACCTGGCCTGTTGTAACAGGAATAACAGAATACAGAATGAAATGGCAGCTCCCGATATAACAAACATGCGAAGATCCAGTCCAGTAAGTAAAAAAATATGAAACATATTTATATATTTATCCTTTTTTTTTTTGCCACTTTTATTTATTATTATTATTATTATTATTTTAAATATATAGTTTTAGATTTTTTCAATCAATGGAAAAAGTTTTTATGGTTTCGTTTTAGTAAACTATAATAACCCTCCCTATTAATTTCATGAATTTCTATGAGCCTAAAAGATTTGAACTTTCTTATGTTTAAACATGCTTATGTCTCAAAAATGCTGTCAGTGTCTTTGCATTCTTTATGTATTTATGATCAGATATGAGCAACTTTTATTAGTTTAATACAGCTTTAATTTTTTTGTTGTTGTTGCAATTAACCCCGCCTATTCATTTCATTATTTAGTATTATATGAACATAAAATAATGTAACTTTTTTACATCAAGCTTGTGTTTTAAGATGCTGTCTGTATGTTTCAATGTATTTGCACACTTTATGTACCTATGATAACTAATTTGATTATGTTCGATTAATTAATAATCAATGTCCAGAAATGTTTAAAAATAAAATCACATGAATATTTCAAAAGTGCATCCTTTCATTATTCAGAGAGAACAAACATGCTAAACCTCAGGCATTGTCAAAACAAAGGCAAGAGAAACAAAGGTGACTCAACACATCAAAAATCTAGTGATTGCTCAGCTTGTAAAATTATATAGCTTTTTCCATTTCGCAGTTCAAAATTCCACCTTGTTTATTCAGTTGATAATTAAGTGTAAAATGAGATAATACATATGTATATGCTTGCAAAATGCACTTTAAGAGGCCACTTAGCGAGACTATTATGCAGTTAGCTGTCATAAAGGCAGAGAATAAACATGCAACAATTGCAAATCCAAAGATGACTAATTATGGAGAACCCACGTCCAAAATCATCTATTTCTTAAAGCACCCATGATGTTCCCATAGTTCTGGTGTTATTAATCCATTAATGCTGTGTACATGAATTTGGTGAGATAGCGGCTGGGGGCATTCTTGGCAAGGTCAAAGCAGTCAATGCAGATGTGGTTTTATAGAAAAGGTTTTTTGATGTTGACTGTCTGGATTTTTCCATGTTCTCACTCAAGAAACATTAAAAATAAGTTCTGTTAAGCCCAGTGATCCTTTTCCATGCGGAGAACAAGTCCCACCTTTGCCTCAAACATATTTAAACCCATTAAAATGCAAAAACAAAGGCCTTGACTTTCACTCATAGGCCTTTTCTAAACCAGGCTAAGATGTATTTTGTATTGATATCACTGTCAGCTTAAGCAATATTGCAACATTTTTCCTTGTTTGCATCAGGGGCCTAATTTGTAGAAACCCCTCAGCTGGTGACATCTGATATTTCCCCAAAACAAAGGAGAGACCAAAAGTGGTGACAAGGGTCTGGCTCCTGCCTCCCACCCATGCAGAATGTGGATTGTGGTCAGGGAGCACAGGAAGTTCACCAAGGCTGAAATTACACACCCAAACCGAGTCTGACATTCACGTGCCTGTTATCTACACCGGGCGAAGTGAAGAAACGGAGAAAGCGGGAGAAAGGCAGCAGCAATTAAGGAGAACTAGAAGACTGCTGAAACAAAATACAGTCAATGTTTTGCAGACTTCAGAAGTTCATGCACGGGTTAGTGAAAAGTGCGGATTTAATCTCTTTGGTTGTTCAAGTGTTAATTGTCTTGTATGTTTGACTATGATGTCACTTCCTTTACAGAAAGCTAAGAAAAAAAATCAATACCTGAGCAAGACCGAGTTGATTTTGTACATTAAGTAATTGCTCTACAAGAGTGCCAGTGAGCCTGATTTTGGGTAATTGTACATCAATTCTTAAAATTAAATGTATACATTCAGCAGATGCTTTTATCCAAAGCAACTTACAGTGCATTGAGGACAATTTTTTTTTACCTAACATGTATTCCCTGGGAATCGAACCAACAACCTTGTGCTGCTAATGCAATGCTCTATCACTTGAGCCACAGGAACACTTACCTTGATAAATGGGTTGTTGAAAAATGCGATTTACATTAAATGTGTATAAAGCCCCTTCATATACTTACTATATGGCTAGGGCTAGGGTTAGGTTTTGTCTTAGGGTTACTTGCATGTAATTATGCATAATTAATAGTTCTTATAATAGTAACACATAACGTGTGTAACAAGGACACCTTGAAATAAAGTGTTAACAAAACATGTTACTGACTTCCAAACTTCCAAAAGTGAACTGGTGTCCATGGTCCTATTCAGGTTGGAGCAATACACAGAGGTACAGTGAGAATGTGGTTTCACTGGGTGCCAAATCTATCACTCTGTTATAACTTGCACTGGATACTCTGATATGGCCATTTCTATATTTTGAAACCTTGTTACAATGAGTGAGAGAGTGTGAGAGACTTCAAAATGGTGTCATACTCACCAGATTTACAATGTTATAACATTTAACATTTCCTCCCCACACTGTTAAGCGTTAACAAGGCCCATGTACTGTAAGAGTACCCTACACCAGATGAAAAGTGAGCTCAGAAGACTGTATCAGATATATACTGTATCATATTTTAAATCACTCACTTTACAGAACAGCTGGTAGAAATGCAAGAGTTGCCCTTGGCTCCATGAAACCCTGGCTGGGCGCTGGAGTGCTTCTAATTTGCTCTCAAATCAAACACCCTGACCAGTCTTCTTGTGGTTTGGCTTTAAAGGTTAAATCTACACATAAGGTGGTCTGCGGATCTGATTCAAATAAAAGCAACACAGCTCTGCAGAAGAAAGGTCAACTGACTCGAAATAAACAGATAAATATATACAAAATGGTATATATAGGTATGTATTTGACCATAGCATATTACACAGTGAGATACAAATACAGTTGATTTAACACAGTGAATTCATCAGAGATGACAGCAGAAGCTTTAAGGCAATTAGACGACGTGCATCATTAAAGTTTAATAACCGAAATATCCATTTTGATTGTCAAATTAAGAGACTGTATATGAATGACAGTTATTCATAGATGCGCAGCATAGGGATTTGTGTTTTGCATAAATCAGTTATCCAGCTATATACTGTACAATATTTGGCAAGAGATCGCTTAGGCAAGGCTTTTTGGTTTATGTTTGATCTTATTCACTTTCCTTTCATAAATCAGTGATGTTGTAGATCCATGGACAGATGTGCAGAAAATAGCTACGAAAAAAAAAAAAAATGTAATCGCTCATATTTATCTTTCTGAAACAGAGATAAGAATGCATCCTTTTTAACTGTCAAATCAGTGACTTTATATAAACATCAAATCCCTTCTTTACTACTTTTGCCTTCATTTTTTTTTAAATAAAATGTGAACGCTTCCGGAAATCCAGCAGGTTAGGTTGGATTAACCCAGATTTCTTGACGTTTCCTGTTCATAGAGAAGCTCCATCACATAAATGTGATGTGTAATGCAAAGTTTTGAGATTCCAGTTTCACTAAATGTGACACCACAACAGTTTTTTTCTCACTGAACTAAGTAGAAGAGGAGCTCATGACCTGGTCACGGAGAGAAAGCAAGTCATTTGTGTATTTTATCATGTAACAGCTCCTTCACAGGCATGTTTAGAAGTCTGGCAACTTCTTCCAGATGCGCCTGTTCATTTTCATGCTTTACAGAGTCAAATGCAAAAAGGCAGAAAGGAACAGGGGTGTGAGTGTAACATTTGCACAAATAAACAAGCCTTTTATCTCTCGTTCTCATTCGCAGCCCACATTCCACACACATACATACATTCACACACATGTTGCCAACCCACAGTTGACCCCGAGTCCATTTAGTGGGGATTTTGCTCAAGCAAAATAACAGAGTGTGATAGTAATCAGAGAGGTGGGCTTGCTGACAGCGGGGGCTCAGCTAATAACCGGCCTGTCTCGGATCTTAAAGCCTAACGGTACAAATCAGGGTTTAACCTAAAGAGCCAGTGCTGTTGAAAGGAGAGGAACGAATGGATGGGAGATGGTGCGACGCGGCTCCGTCTCCCTCTCTCTGCGTGAAGGAAGAAGAAAGAAGCATCTGGCTGTGAAGAAAGAAGCCAGTTTTACAGGAGACATGAAAAAGGATTAAACCAGCAGAGAGATGAAAGTGTAAGTGGGAGTTAAAGAGAATACTGAGAGAGTTCAGGATCGGGGCAGCAAGCATGGCGTGTAATACATGTACAAACACACACAGACATTATGCAACTTTCATGCATATAGGACTAGAACAGGCTAACGCACACATAAAGTCTTCAAATTCTCTCTGCCTGCCTTCAGTTTTCTCTTGGACACGTGCATGAGCAATGCAGATGTCTCCAGTAGGATGGACAGAGATGTGTGGATGGAGTTTTGGTGTGGTTGGGAATTGATGTGAGGGTTTATGTCCTTGTTCTCATCACAGTCTCACTCCGTTCCCTTTCCCACTCCACTGAAGGGTCCAACCATCTTCATGGCAGCATAGTTCTGAAAAATTATAATAACAGTTTATTAAAATCCAGCATGTTTTATAATCTATTATTATTTATAAACGGATATATTTGTAAAATAAAATATATATTTTTATGCTTCACTTATATTATAAAGAATTAATTAAAAAAAAAAAAAACTTTGGGGTCAGTAAGTTTTTTTAATGTTTTGAAAGAAGTCTGTTATGCTCAACGAGGCTGCATTTAATCAAAAATACAGTAAATATAGGATTAGTGTGAAATATTACAATTTAAAACAACCGTTTATTAATTTAACATATATTAAAATGTTTTTTAAGTTGCTGTGTTTAAAACAATTCTGAAAACTGTGATACATTTTTTCAGGATTATTTGAAAAACAGAAAGTTCAAATAAATGGAGCTTGCTTGACACATAAATCTTTCTTTTTTATATAAATCTTTTATTTTTAAATTAATTGTATTTAATTTAATAATTACGTTTTAATTTAATGCATACTTTCTAAATAAAAGTCAAATTACACATTTTCTGCAAACTTTTATAAAATAAAATATATAATGGTTGGGTTTTTTCATCTTGTATGTTGAATATTGTTTAAACTGTACGGCTAATAGATAAAATGATGTAATTTCAACAAATGTATGTTACACAGAACAGTGTGAAATGTCTTCAGTGTGCAAAGTGTGTCTGCAGTTCTGAATAACACATGCCGCATTCTTGAACTACAATCAGAGGCACACATCTCTGATCAAGCACTTCATGATCACAGAAACCTATTTAAACTTTAATCCTCTTCTTTTATCGACACAGTTACTACCATCACACACAGATACTTACAGGGAAGGCGTAGAGAAAGACTCCAAGGAAGAGAATAATGAAAAAGAATACAAAGAAGCCCAGAATAAGCCACTTAAACCTCCTCCACACAATGAACTTAAACGTCTTAAATGGGGATGAGAACCATAAGAATGAGGTCTCAGGACGCCTGGAGAGAGAGAAAGTATATTAGCAACCGTATATAAAATTCTTAAATTCCCACCATGAGCTAAGGGATTGTGATAGGTACACTTGACTTACTGTGGCTCATCTAGATGGGGATTCATGTTGGGCTCATCTCTGCCGAGTCCGGCAGGCCTCTCATCCTTCTCCTGCTCAGAGACGATTTCCAGTGACATTTCCACCTTTCCCTGAGTGACAAAGAGCAGCTCAGTTTCCTGTAGCTCAAAAATTAAAGCATGGCACTAGCAACACTGAGGTCATGGGTTCGATTCCCAAGGAATGGATGTCATGAGCTGATCTAGTAAACCTGCAATGCCATGGAAGTCACTTTGGATAAAAGCATCTACCAAATGCATACATGTAATTGTAATGTAAAAGAGACATACAGGATGGTGGATGGAAAATGCAAATAATAATTTTATATTTCATTTTAATTGTTGGTTATTGTTAGTTAATTAATTGTGAGTTAATGTTCGTTAATTGATTAATTTACACTACCTAATGGACCTTATTGTAAGTGGTACCAAATTAATAAACTAAATATGTAATATTTAACTGAATATTTAAGAATGTAATAAAGTAATGTAATACATTTTTATATAATATATATTAATAAAAAAAATATATTAGTGTTGTTAAATGATTAATTGCGATTAATCCAAAATAAAAGTTTTTGTTCACATAATATATGTGTGTGTACTGTGTGTATATATATATATATATATATATATATATATATATATATATATATATATATATATATATATATATATATACATATACACACACACAAACACATGCATACATATATTTAAGAAAAATATGTAATGTTTATATATTAAATATATACATGTAATTTTTTTCTAAATATATACTGTATGTGTGTCTTTATACATAATAAATATATACAGTACACAGAGTAAACAAAAACATTTATAATATAAATTTTTTTTAAAACGTAATAAAAAATAAACACTTAGTACTAAATAAAACTAAATTGAAACTATATATGTGAATTACACCATAAATAAAACAATTTATAGAAAATTACTTCAGTTATCATTTTTTAATCAGTGCAGGGCAGTCTAATAAATTTATCCTCCCAAACATAGCATGTGTTGTACTGTGTCATAAATATCTAACTAAATAGATATTAAAGAAATAATAAAAAGAAAGAATAAAAAGAAAGAAAGAAAGAAAGAAAGAAAGAAAGAAAGAAAGAAAGAAAGAAAGAAAGAAAGAAAGAAAGAAAGAAAGAAAGAAAGAAAGAAAGAAAGAAAGAAAGAAAGAAAATAGGGAATTTCTCAGGAAAATGACTCTGGTCTGTGTGTAACTCTTACTGCAAGTATCTTGTCATCTCCTCTGTCACACACGCAAGGCCACCAGCCTTTTACTGTCTTCTGCTCAAACAAAGACACCAGCTTGTCCTGGGACTGAGAGAACATCTCAAGACCACACTTCTCTGGAGACTTTGCTGGACTCAACATATGGTTCAGATCCATTTCCAAAGAGCCTTAGAAAGAGTGAGAAGAAACAAAAAGGTCAACAATTTATTTGTCAAACAATGACACACTACAGCAGTGAAACAAGACTGCACATTAAATATGAAAGAACATCTAGAAATTTAGCAGAGAAGAATATATGTAAATGTGGATTATCTATGTAAAAGAAACACAGATATAATAGAAGTAATAGTCAGCAAGTGTCCTAATCTGGTTTTTCTCAATCGTTTCCCGTAAAATCAGTCAAAAAGGTCTGTGACCTTCAGACTTTGCAGTTGGCAGTCAGTCGTTTTCTTTGAGGTTTTCCCATCGTGGTCGGATGCTAATCATTTTACAAATGTACATAGATCAGTGTGTTTTATAGAGGTCTTTAAGGAGTCGGGTCATAACTTATTTCTCTTCCAGTTGTGCTGACATGCTGGAAATTAGGTTCAGCTGATAATAATAAGATTAGCAGTAAAGATGTTATAGAGCGCCCGTGTGGTCTGAATGATGTATTTGTGTTAAGACTGTTCAGTGCATTTATGCTGACGGTCACGCTACACAACAGTGCGGTGGGTAACCTCACACAGGTTAAGGAGGTTTTGGTAACCATCTCCCTGTACGCACATATCCATATAGACAGAGGTATAGGTCAATTACAATAAATCACACACAAGGTCCTATCAGTGTGGTCCAGTTCCACAAAACGTATTTCTTCTGTCATGTCAAGGCTGAGAAATATGCTTGAAAAACAGCTTTGTGGTGCTTTGCAAGGTTAACACAACTGAATTTGCTGAGGGTGGCAAAGCTGTGGAAGAGTGATCTGCCACGAGGGATGGCTATTGGGCTTCGGTCTTACCAAGGAAATCATCAAAGGAGAACTTGTCATTGTCCCAGATCTGGATAGTGAGTTTAGGAGCAAGTTTTGTTTCAACTTTATCCAGACTCCAAAAATGCTCCTGTAGAGAAAAAAAAAAACCTAGTGAGATTGAGAGAGGTACTAACAGAAGAACTACTTACTGATTTGTAATTGCGCTGTTGTAAGTTGAACTGTTTATTTTATTTTAAGTGTTTATTTTTATTGTAATTGTAACCATGAAAAGTGTATTTTCTGCTGTAATCAATATTATGCAGCAAATGCTGTCGAGTGAGCCCAAATTGTACTGAACCTGAAATACTGTATGTGCTAGAGATGTGCAATCTTTCCATTCTGTCTGATAGTGACAATCCAATAATTATTATTTTTTTTGAATATTGCGTCTAAATAATTTTAAAGCAAAGTGAATTTAAACAACAAAATGGTATCATGAAGGTTAAATGTAACGGTGTTTGATTATTAGTGCATATAAACAGGGTAAATGAACTTCTACAAAAAATATCCAATACTGAGCAATTTTGGTTAAAAAAAAAATATTAATACTGACAGATAACCTGATAAATATATATAAAAATTGATACAATTTTGTCTAAACAAAGTTAAATATAAAACAAACATTTAAATTAAGTATTTGAGCGATGTAATACATTTAATGTATTAAGTGAGTTTAAGGTCATCTAAATGTAAAAAAATAAAATAAGTGTTGGTGGGGTGGGTTGAGCATGAACAATTAAATGTTCAATATATAAATATATTAAATAATCTAAAATATATGACCCTGGACCACAAAACCAGTCCCTGGGGTATATTTGTAGCAATAGCCAAAAAAAGCATTGCAGGAGTCACAATGAAACATTTTCCTTTTAAGCCAAAAATCATTCAAATCAAATCAATCAAAATCAGGATATTGAGCAAAGATCATGTTCAACGAAGATATCTTGTAAATTACCTACCATAAATATATCAACACTTATTATTTGATCAGTAAGATGCTGAGCTAAGAACTTCATTTTGACAGCTGTAAAGGCGATTTTCTCAGATTGCACCCTCAGATTCCAGATTTTCAAATACTGTAGTTGTATCTCAGCCAAATATTATCCTATTCTCCATGGAAAGCTTATTTATTCTGCTTACAGATGATGTATACATCTCAATTTCGGTTCACATAGGGTCACATATCAGCCAATAATCAATATGTTGTAAATCACTACTAAGTGCCTTGCTTGCGAAATCTGACCCGACAACCTATTAGTACCCAGCACCAGAAAGGAGTTACACCACCTCTAGGAGAAAAAGAGAGACGGAAATCATCCGACAGACCAAGACAGCGACTGAGAAAGACAGAGTGAGGAATTGATAGCTTGAATGTGCGAAGCAGAATTAGAAAGAGGGTGAGAGACAGAGAGTGAGTGAGAGCCACCGAGAGCGACAGAAACGTCCCAGTCAGAAAAGAGTGTTAGCGACTCCCACAACAACCCTGAATCTGCACCCCACCGCCAGACAGGATTCCATCTGCGTGACGCCATTCCCACCGTACTGTACCCGTGATGGATGTGCGGACAAACACAACAAGGATAATGAACTCACGCTTCACAGAGCTGCACTGCTGCCGTTCACCGGTAAACAGGCCGCGTCGGTCTGCACATCCTGCCTGACAACCGCATACAGCTCCATCAAAACAAACACTGCAAACAAGAACTCACTTCTAATTTATCACAGAGGGCCGCGTTTCATGCAGGAGAATCCGTTTCGCTATGTATCGCCTCTGTTGTGTGTTGCGTCCAACAAACTTCAGCCAAAGTGGATCTATCTTTTGACAACTGTTGCGGGCCGCTCTCAGTTTAATGGGTGGAACCGCTATCTTCAATCTTACCATAACTGATCTCTTGCCTGCCAAAACCTCACTTTAAGTGCCTTGTCCATCACAACTGTTTTCCCTGAGATTGCTTGGCTGAAGTCTGGACTGTCTCGCAGTTACAAGATGTTCATGTACCACGTTCGGTAAGTGGAAGCGTGCCAGATGCAGCCTGCAACATATCTGGCTTTGAAACATTGCATTAAACACCTGCCAACTGCAGTGATACCCGTCAAAATGTGGGCGTTAGACTAAACCTCTGCAAATCACACAGGATGACCTGCGGATCACCTATTCAGATTCAATCAAGGCCAGAGATTTCATTTCAGAAGCATAGCTGAAGCGCAGGGTGCGGATATAAATGTCGACAGGCCTAGCGTCACTGGCTAACCACTAAACAAATCCGGTTCGAGTTTTCTTTTTACGTCTTTTTCAAATTGACATATTTCCACTAAACTCACAAATGCAGATCATGTCCTGCTTTCTTATAAACGGTTCAGATTCATTTGGAGGTTTCCTTTATGTCTTTCTCAAATGACATGCAGTTGGTTTCCATGTAATTTACAAACGCAGATTATTTTTCACCTTCTTATCAACGGTGCATAGCTGTTCTGCAGGTAAATAGTGAAAGGGGAAGAGGAAGCGCCAATTAAAGTTGCCTTCGCCGCCCAGTGATCGATAGTGCACGTCTGTTTTCTGCTTGTTCTCTTCATGGCCGTGCATCCATCTAGGATTGAAAAAATAACATCCACAATTACCCGGGACATCATTTCCAACACATTAGAAGAGCATGCTGCTTAGCTGTAACTGACCTACAGCTTGGGTCTATGGTTGCCTTGCAACTGTGTGTTTGTTGCTACTGATCGATAATTTTTGCAAGCCGTTGTTACTATTGGTCACAGTGGCAACAGACAAGCAACAGGCCCGTGACATGGGAAACTTCATTTAACCAGAGCTCATACACACAAACCCAACAACCCATTTATGACACCCAGATGTACCCTTTCACATAAATGTCACTCATCTTCTCCCCAGTAACACTGACATCATCCAAGATAACATCTCGTGTGTTCCATATAATGCAGCGCAGGAAGAACCTATGGGAAAAGAGAAAACATGGACACGTTATGCTTCTAGATGTGTTTTGAGAACAAAATTGAGATACTAAACCAAGGAAATGCCCTTACTTTTTGGCTTTGCGTGGTGTGATGTTGAATGGAGGTCCTGGTGGACCTAAAGATTTCGGGAAAATGTCCACCCACATTTGCAACCGCCCCTGGGTTTTGATAAATGAAATTACTCAGTAAAGAGTGAGAGGGCATATCAAGGAAAACATGCAATAACAAGCATAGAGAAAGCTATTTGACAGATATAAAGTGGCTCTGCTAAAAAAAAAAAGAAAAAATTCAAATGAAATTGTATTACATTTTTTAACTATTAAAGAATAAAATAAATTTCATTACATAATTAAAATAAAAAAAATAATCAAATTATATTACTTTTTAACATTAAATATAGAAAGAAATGCATAGCATATTAACTATAAGATAAAATAAACTTTTACATTTTACATGAATATAGATTAAAATAAGCAATTTAGTAAAAAATCTACAAAAATAAAAAATATATGTGAATGATAAATATAACATATTATAAAATAATACAAAATGGTATTTTGGTAATAGGAATATTAAATTTTGTAACCTGCTCTATATCTGGCTGAAGGGGGCTGTAGAGGGGTCGCGTCTCTACATGTTCGAGCACCAGATCCAGTTTCCTCAACACCAAGAGAGCTAGACGCTCCATCACTGGTCCCAGGTGAGGGTTAAGAGGTTTCCCTTCATCTGAGGACCAAATGGAGTCAACAATAGCATCACTTTAGGTTAAAAGTCATTTTGAAACAAAGTGTTGAGGCACCTAAAACCTCTATATTTTTCTTTTAACGTTAAAATAGTTTAACAGTTATAAGGAAGATTCCTCACAATGTTATTTATTCCATGAAATGGAACCACTATGTCACCTCACATTTGATATGAAGAACGTTCGGGCATCAAGTTTTAAGTCATAACTGAGAGCAGAAAAAAAGCCAACATTAATAAGGCATTCCACTTAAATAGTCGGAAATGTTTATCTTTCCCCGTTCCTCCGATGATGCGTTGATTTCACTGCTGTTGCTCTAAGAAGAGAGTTTCCCCTTGTCAAAAAGCAGAAAGAAAGAGTGAGGGAAGAAAAAATAATAATAATCGCCCACTGTTGAGTTTATGGTTTGAAACCCTGTGTCACGTCCCTGAGGGAAACATGGTTGGAGTGTGGAGAAAGAGGAAAAAGAACTGAAGTGGAGGAAGACAATTTCTGCCATGAAGTTGGAAGCCCGAAAACGCCACCTGATAATTGCTTTGACGCGCGGGTTGCGCGGTAACGAGGGCCAAACAAAGAGATGTAGTATTCCTCCGTGGCAAGACACGGGAGCAGGAGGCTGAGGAGCCCGCCGCACTGTTGACCTTGGCTGAACACACTTGTACGCTAGTTCACCATAAATCTGAAGCCGACCTCGTCCCAAAGCATCATGGAAGGGAAAATGGCTGGAGAGCTTGGCTTCCTGCAGGCCCTGCGTGACATCTGACTGTTTGAAAGAAAAAGCAGCAGTGGGACTTGAAGGGCTTAGAGATCAAACCGGAAGTGCTGGGAGGATTTGATGGAGGTTAGGAGATCAACATAATACACACCTAACTGTGATCTAGCATTAGTTAGAGTGATCTTCCCCAGGGCACACTTTAAAACAGAAGGGGACGTCAGGTTGCTGTGGCAAGGAGTGATAAATCTGCTGTGAATGAATGACTGTCAGAGGTGCTGTATGTTTACACAGGTCCTTCGTCTTTACAATATCGCACTTGTTTTTCTTCGCACAGAGGAACAACTCATTCTTTCCGCTCATAGCGCCGAGCAAGAACAGCCAAGCGGCCTCCCCAACAGCTCTGTGATCCCACACACACAGATATGATGCATGGCACAAGCCGAGACATATATCGTTATTCTTTTTCTGTCAGTGTTTTCACAGAACCGCAGCCGATCTCGTGCTTGACTCGCTTTTTTTATGACGGAAGATGTGATGGAGTCAGGCTGCTGCTTTGATTAGCTCTTACTCGTGACTAATGCTTTCAGCAGCTCCAAAGAAAAGACTTCCACTTTCTTTTTTCGCCGTCCAGCCTGTGGGTTTGATAGGTTGCGATGCCTCTGTTTATTCGTACGTACGCGCCCACGTGAGAAGCTGCTCTCGGTAACGCCAATCGCAGAATTAATTATCAAATATCATGAACATTAAATTCAGTGGTAGGAAACTGCGTCTAGCTGGAGTTTGTGTTTAGGACACTGACCAAGGTCTGCAACTGTGTACTCCTGTCCTCTGAAGTAGATTCTATCATGCTTGTAGACGGGCAGTTTGTAGTTTCGCCTCTCGCACAGACGATGAAGTAACTGGGATGGTTTCAGCTGATCTCGCCACTGGTTAACTCCAGACCTAGAGCAGGCACAGAGGCAAAAAGAGTTTATTTACAATGCAAAAATAAGCAGAATTTGTTATCATAGTTATTGTAACTGTCAACAGTTAATCAAAACTTAGGGTTAGGGACCAGCAAAACCATCTTAAACCAGCTAAGACCAGCACTTGACCACAGGCTGTTGGAAGCTGTTTTACGGCAGGGATGTGTTTCAGAATTACTGTATGACACTGGAGTTTAAAAAAAAGGTTTGCAGGTCTTTAGAAGATCTTGAGGATCATAAGACACTTGATCAGGTTAAGTTTTACAACATTCGTTTCCTATTTTTTTTTACAGTTTTCGTGACTCCTAATAATACCTGGAAGGTGAAAGGATATACAATCAGAAACAGAGACATTTCTTACAAACAGTAGGACTGTGGCAGGCCACAGCAAGCACCATGACGTGACAAGAAGCGATTCTCCAAATCAATGATGGTCTCTCCGATTTTCTCATCCTTAGTGATCATATCATAATCATACAGCATGATCTTTAGGTCTTTCTCAATGGGCAGAGAGCATGTCAGCTCAAACATCCTAAATGAGAAGCAAAAGACAGTTTAATCTCTGAATACTTTGGTCAGAAATTATTTGACTTAAATGTTTTCAAAATCAGCAATTCACATGCTTGCTATTCAGTCATCATTTAGCCCCCAGATCAAACCTTCCTCCTCACAAGTATTCAATGGTCAACTCTCAGAATTAGAGGCATCGTCATTATTATGAGTGTGGTGACCCCTGCTGGTATAATTGATCTTTGCAATGACGTGTTTCTAGATCGGTATGTGTGTGTATGAATCTGTTCAAGGACAGAAAGAAAGAGAAAAAACTTACTTTCCGAAGACAGGGTCCAAAGTACAGGGTATGTAATTGTCGCGGTCATCGACTGATTTCTTGCCAAGTGTGATCTTAACATAGGGGTCGCACTACGAAAGAACAAGCAGTCCTTGTTAGTATGTGTCAACATAGCCACACACTCGCACATATATGCTATAAGCGACAATGTCCAAAACAGCACGCCCTCTTTTTATACTTAAAACAACCGCTCTTTGCTCTTTTGGTGGAAAAAGCATCAAATCTCTGTGATCAGTGTGTGTTTCATAGGCAGCGAGTACATGTGTGAAATGTTCCATATCATAACTCCTGGCCTGAGTAGGTGATGAAAGCACGTCATCTTAGCATATTCGCATCTAATGAAGGGAAATCCCATCTGACGCAGGGCCAGCGGTGGTGGCGTGTTGGCCTGGTCTCAGGCAACGATTGCCTGGTTTATGGTTGTGGGTAAAAGGGTGGCTCCATGTTTTCATAAAGCAGTTTCTCAGCTCTCTTATGACTCTGGCACTTTGCAAAGGACTCGTCTGGCTGATGAAAAAAAAACTAGAGGTTTGTGAATGCGTCTAGTGAAAATACAAGGGCTTTTGTAACAACCTCTCTCAACCCAGAGCCATATACAAGGTCACTGAAAAGTGAACTGCTTGCTCACGTTTCATTTCTTTTAGTGTCTAGTTTTTGTTGTGTCGTACCTACCTTGCCGTTGGCATCTTTGGGCTGTAAGCCATAGGCCTGGATGATGTAGACGCGTACCAGACACTTCTCTAAACCGTTCGGGGGGAGTTTGCGGAACTGGCGTGGGGGTACGGGCATCGAGGGATTGTCAGGCAATGGATAGATCTTAAATGAGCCCTGAAGGAGGACAGGAGTCAGTGTAACTCATGGTGCAATTTAGTTTTACTTTTTTTTGGAGACCTGCTGTCTGGGGCCTCCAGACAAACCTCAAATTACACTTAAATCCCTCAAATTTAGTTCCCTCAAATCCTACTAGAACTAAACCAGTTGTAATCCAAATAAACCAAGAAAAGGCATCTAGACTCTCTAAATGAAAGGTTCCAATTAGAACTGAAATGCGTTTTACAGCCATATGCTGGATGCCACGGGAGGGTATTTTTAAAAGTTCCAACCCCATATTACTGTCATACTTTCATTATCTTAAAAGATACATATTAAAATAATAATTACACTACAACTATCCGAATGACATAAAAGATTTACTAAAAAAATTAATATATCAATCAATGTCAAATAAATAAATAATAAATACATACATACATAAAAGCCTTAAAGGGATAGTTCACCCAAAAATGAAAATTATGTCATTAATGACTCACCCTCATGTCATTCAAAACCCGTGAGACCTCCGTTCGTCTTGGGAACACAGTTTAAGATATTTTAGATTTAGTTCGAGAGCTCTCAGTCCCTCCATTGAAACTGTGTGTACGGTATACTGTCCATGTCCAGAAAGGTAAGAAAAACATCTTCAAAGTAGTCCATGTGACATCAGAGGGTCAGTTAGAATTTTTTGAAGCATCGAAGATACATTTTCCAAATGATTTCCAAAAATCATCTTCAGTTCTCTCTTCACAGCAGTTCAGTCAGTGTACTGTTTGAGTACATGAATTACTCTGGGATATTGGTTTGTTTGAACTCAAAATATTCTAACTGACCCTCTGATGTCACATGGACTACTGTGATGTTTTTCTTACCTTTCTGGACATGGACAGTAGACTGTACACACAGCTTCAATCGAGGGACTGAAAGCTCTCGGACTAAATCTAAAATATCTTAAACTGTGTTCCTAAGATGAACAGAGGTCTTATGGGTTTGGAACGACATGAGGGTGAGTTATTAATGGCATAATTTTCATTTTTCGGTGAACTAACCCTTTAAATACTACAATAGCATATAACCAATACTAAAACAACATTGGTCTGAAATGATGCAAAAATCATAGGTGTTCCACAGAAGATAATATTGGCAAAATGTTGACAAAATGATGAAAGTTTTCATTTTCGTGTGAATATTCTTTCTTTCTTTCTTTCTTTTTTGTGTAAATTTTACTTTTGAAAACTTTAACTTCCATAAAAAACTTTTATTCCTTAATTCTTCCGAAACCATCAATGTACTGGTGCTTTAAGGAAAACAGAAAATGGTGGCAAATTTCCTGTACATTTTCTGAAACTTTCCAAAAATTCCTTTAAAGTCTTCTAAAAAGCCTCTTTGCTAACCTACCTAGGAACTAGTACACTGACTTGAAGATCTCCAATAAAACTGTATAGCAACCTCAGCAACCCTATACAACATAACATGGTAAGAGTCTTAGGGTGACCTAAAGTTCCCAGAACCATTAAAGAACCTCTATTATTAAGAGACAGTGTCTGTAATGAAGGCAAGGAGGCACATTTTCAGAGATCTAGACAGTTCACCAAAAGAATGGCATAAGACTCTGGATCTGTTGCAGAACACTCTAAATTAACTGATGAATGGTAAATTTGACAAAGTACAGACTGAACCTGCCAGAGGCAAATATGTGAACAGTTTAAATAGAAGGGCCAATTCAAATGACTTTTCATTAGCTTAGCTAATAAGCAACGGCACCCATCCATTGCTTCATCTGGCGCCGTCTTAATGTTTTTCCTCTTGGAGACTGAATGAGAGCACATGTGATAGCAGTCGATAGTAGCTGAGAGGTTATGAGTGACCCTACCTTGAACTCTCCAACAACAGAAGGGTCTTCACTCTCATTCTGGACTCTTCCGCGGTAAAGTTTAAAAGTTTGACAGAAATCAGCCAACTGCTCAAAACCTTCTCCAGCCTTCTCCAGTTCTCTGTCATACACCTGAGAAAGGAGCACAGGAGAGTGTGTATTTTGTGATACAGTATATGATTTGCATGCAGATCTAGGTCTTTAAAAACCTGCCATAATCAACTGAAATGGCTGAAAGGACACATACTGTACTATGGACAAGACATCCATTGTTTGTCTTGCCAAAGCAGTTTTCTCTAAGCATCTTGGACTCTGAGATCTTTAATTGTGGGTTTAACATTTCAGGCGCAAGTCAAACAATCTCAAAAGCATCATTAATGCAAAAAGATCTGGAAATTCCTGATTATGAGAATGTTTAAAAACGGCAATAAAAATGCACAACAACGATTTGTGCCCCAGGAAAATAAGCATCGCCGTGACATTACACAACTTTTAACAAGCGGCGCACAACTCTCCAACCAAGCGGCCACCCAGGAGACAACTTAGTGACAAAAGTATGAAGGAATCCTCGTAAGCGAGTCGCTCTGTTTTTCTAGTTGACTCATTCAGGCCTGGTCCCTGAACGTGTGACATGGCACACATCACATGAAACCCTCTCCCAGTCTCTTTTGCTCTTTCCCTGCCTTCAGTCTCTCCCTCAGGCACCATTAGCCCAAAATAACAGCTCATCTCAGCAGTTTTAGGGAAAGTGTTTCTGTCTGCTGCTCCTCCCGGTGTGTGGGACGCTCTCACACGGTGGCAGCCAACAATCATACGCTGGGCCTCGCAGGTAGCACGGTTAGATCGTAAAGGTTGGAAATAGTGGCTAAGGCAAGTAGAGAGAGAATGTGGTGATTGGTGAGATCGCTGACAAATCGGTCAGAGATCGAGGGATGATGGGGAGGTGTGGGCTGGGGGGAAAACGGGCCGATGACGTCAGTAACAGAGCCCTTGTCTGCACTTGGTTATCCCCCTGCGGCAACCCCAACATGAATTCATCGGAAAAGTTGGAAATCTGGCAGCCACGGGCTCTATTATAAATGGATAAGCTTGTGGGAAGTGGGCTGGAGTGGACTGGAGTGGGGGTGAGTGAGCGCTTGAAAGTAGGCATGCGCACTCCCGAGAGAGACCCCAGGGCTTTGAAGTTCTGGCATCCCTATGTTTGGTTTTCTTTGGGCACTGATAATGTCACTATAGTTACGATGGACTTTTTCTGTTAATCTCCATGTACAGATTTCATACCGCTGGGAATGTGGTAGATTTGCCTTTGGGGAGACATGAGAATGAATAAACAATGACAAAATGTTCACTTTTGGTTAATTATGCCTTCACATTGCACAAAGAACTTTTTATTCTCTAGTTCTGTAGGAAACTGTGTACTGTGTTCTTTTCACCAAAGTGTTTTCTTTCATCTCAAACCAGTATGAACACAAAAGAAAAATGCCTTAAGTTCTGTCAGTGTCAATGATTGGCCGAATGCACCATGTAACCTTGCCCTACCCAATATGATCAAGTTTTTCATTAATGGAGCTTTCGGCCTAAGCAAGGAACTATAAAACTGTTTCTTCTTCCAGTTCTCATGTTTCCTGTCAAATGCAGAATTCACTGTTTAAAGAATGCTTGATGTTTCTGTGACTGTCCAAAGCATGTAAATATGAGGTACGTGAACTATCAGCTGTCTGATAGTAAGCATTATTACATTCTAACACCACAATGTTTCAAACTGCACAAATTTGGCACCGCAATGTGGGGTTAACACCACAAAACCTAACCCTTCTCTGGGATATCCTGAGAGGAATTATTTTATTACATTTCCAAAACCCACACAAAACAGCTAAATGCCCCTAAGCATTCACCCCAAATTCCAATGAAGACAAAAATGTTCATTTTCTGGTTGTCATACTCTTATTAAGTAACAATTTTCATCTGCTCAAGCAGAACATTATTAATGTCATCTTGTGTTTCAGCAAGGTAACGTAACTGTCATCTATGCATAAAACTAGCTAACTTTAAAGAGCCACACAGATGGGAAATCAAAAAATACCTGTATTACAGTGTATGATGTAGCTGTCCATCAGTGTAAACAATGTGCAAAGTAATTAAACCAAAAAGTACACGATTTATAAAGTTATTGGCTTCTAAAGTAAGGAGTCGACTCTGAATCGCTGAAAAGAGTCGTTATTGATTTCAAATCTTTTGCCCATCTCTATGTACGTCACTAGAACACTTTGGATAATAATCTCCGCCTACCGTCTTGGGAGAAACAAGTCTCTGACCTGCCCCACCCCCCCACACAGACGCTCTGGTTGGTGTGATAGCATCATGTCGAGGAGACAGTGTGTTTTTAATTGTAAAGGCAAGTTTGTTTTATTTTCACTGCCAAAGAATGAAGATCAGAAGAACCAATGGCTAAAATTCATTTTTACCACAATACCAGAGCAGTACAACAAATCCCCTTTGTTGTGTTCACAACATTTCACTGATGACTGCTTTTCTAATCTCGGTGAGTACGTTACAAGGCGGGATTTTCAAAGCATTTGGCCATAAAAGAGGGTTCATTACCAACTTTATTTAGACCAACAAGCATCTCCGAATCACAACGCAAAGTATGATTATGAAGTTATGTGTTTGTTTTCTCCCGAGCATCTTATCAGTATGTGTGCTGTCTGCAGCCTTTCTCTGCGCTGATTTTCATTTACAAACACGTCATTAAAATGAAGTGTAACAAGTGCTGCTAACAGATATTCTGTGATAAAGTAACGTTAATCCATATGAAAACAACGCAATGTCCGTTTTTCACGTCTCCCTTCATTATATCTAATGTGACCACGCCCCCGCGCTGAACGCGCTATTCAGATTCAAACTGAAGCGCGCGGCTTTAATACGCCCACACAGAAGAAAAAGCAGCGAGACTGTTCAAGTTTTTTATTTTACTGTTTGCTTTGCGATGAGAGGAATAAGACATAATTAACCCCAAAAAGATGCTAACGCATAGTTTACCGTGAAGGTTTGTGTGGAACAACCAATCAAACCTGACTATGTTAGTTGACCAATCAGAACACAGTATGCTACCGAAAGGTGGGGTTTAAGGAAACTGAATCTTTTGAACAGCTTCGCGCGAACCGTTTGGGGATCTCTGAGAATTGAGGTAATTTTTAAATGATATTTTGACAAAATGACAATGTTTTTTAACCTTGGATGGATTTAAACCTATTGTACAGGACTTATAAACAGTGATAGGAAGCTTAGAATTTTCATCTTACTGGCTCTTTAAAGATAAATTACAAACCTAAATAGTGAACTGTTCTCACATCATGTACAGAGTAGGCCAAAAACACACAAACGAAGGTCTACATTTCAGTTGATCCTGCATGTTGTCATCCGCGATCGAGATGACCATAACATGAGACTTCTCCCACTTACATTGTCATTTGTAAATCCCCACTTAGAGTCACCCACCGTATTTATTTTTTAAATATTTTATATATCCCTCCATGGAATATTTGATTCCCACTTGAATGGTTGCCCTTCCATGTCCAAAATAGTGCAAAAACATTAAGGGACAATATTTTCACACTGACAGCTGTCATTGTGAGACAGTGAGCAGCTCCGTTTGTTTGTTCGAGGGAGTAACAGTAACTAAGGGGGATGGGGTTACCTAGGTCAGTTGTCGAATAAAGTCTCTTTTTTTTTCATTGCGCATAAAAGGTATTCTAGTAGCTTCATGACATTACTGTTGATTAACTGATGTGACATTGACTATTTTATCAGTGTCCTTACTATGTTTCTGGACTAGAACATGTAAGTTGCGGGGCTGTCTATGGATGGACAGAAAGCTCTCAGATTTCATCAAAAATTTGAATTCATATATATATACATATATATATAATGCCCGTATTTAGAACAACATAAGGTTGAGTAATTAATGACTTGAATTTTCATCTTTGGGTGAGGTATCCCTTTAAATGCCATGTGAAAAGCCCTTTGCCCCACTGATTTTAATCATATGGACAAAAACAGTTCTTCAAAATGTCTTTTGTGCTTATGTACAGTTTGTATGAAAGAAAATCAGTTAATTACATTTACCTGCAGCGTATCGAAGCCCTTCTCCAGATAACTGCCACACTTGTTTCTCTCACCCGTGGACGCATAAAACTTGCTCCACCAGTCCATAAATTCATCCTGCTGCAGACACAGAGCAAGAAAACAAGAGGACGGAAAGGAACATTAGAGAAATGAAGGTCAATATTCCATGTGTGTGTGTGTGTGTGTGTGTGTGTGTGTGACACCACATCCCTCATTCATTAGACCCTTGCTTAATTAAATAAATCATTTAATGAACAAGAACATGTAGTCTGAAAGCAATAAAAGGCTCCACTTACCCATCGCCCCAGCTAAAGCATTTAAGACAAATTCAACACAAACAACAAGACAAGGTTAGGAAAAGAAAGGAAAAAAGTCAAGAGAAAATACACTCAAGTGTCCAAACATTTTAAGCAGACACATGCATGAGTGACAGTGACACCACCCACAGACCAAACGACCAGTGGAAACAACGCTTTCCATAACTTAATCTTTTCCAGAAGTGACTGATAAATCATACCTCTGCTGTAATGCCCGTAAGCATATCAACAGAAACTAGAAGGAACGCTCTCAAATTTTCATTTTCCTGGTACTTTCACGGGTATGATCCAGGATCACTGATGTTCTGCTGCAATTTGATGTGCTAATCGCCACTGATACAGTAAACCTCGCCAACGCTCACTCACTCCATGTGGAAAGTGTGGGAATTTTTAGAAAAGGTACAAATCAAATCAAAAGGCTGTTCCCACCTCAGCCAGCACCACATTCCCTTCCAACCCGAAAGACAAAAGAGCGTTGTTAATATAAAACACCCTCTGCAAGTGACACTGCTTCAAGTGTAGTCTGATTATGATGTGAGTATTGTACAAATGCATGAGTGTGTGTGTTTGATAGATGGATGAAAGACAGACTAAGCCACCATGGCATAAAACACAATCCGTTTGAAAGAGCAGAGAACCCTCCGCTGGCTGGACCCACACACACTGCTCTCTCTTCCAGAAGGTCAGGTTCATCTCACTCAGAGGAGAGACTTCAAGTTTCGCTTCAATAATTCTTTTAACTTTTACGATGAGGGAGGAAAAACAGTAGTGATGGACCAATGCCGGGCTCCGCTGGGTTTTTTTTCCCCCCGTCTTAGTGGTTAGTGAGTCTGGTGGTGTGTCGTACGTTTTGGTGGACAGGCAGGGAGCCGACAGTGTTGTTTAAGTGGCCCACATACCACTGCTGTGCCAAGAAGTGTGTGTGTACTCATGTCAGAGTGTGTCACACTGCACTGTTCTACAAGACTGTGTGCGTTTATGTCTGTGAGGGCAATATCCTGTTTACGGTCACAGACAAACAAACTGTATACATGTGTGCTGCATAGTTAAATCAACATCGGGAAAAAACATGGACATACGTGAAAATAAATTCTTTCTAAAACTGATATTGGAGAGGTGGCGTGACACAGAGAGTTTAGTGTGTGGCATGTGGATGACATTAGTCTGAACTAGTTTGCTTTGAAAAGCCAAAAGAAAAAAAAATTACAGGTGAAAAGTTTGGGGTCAGTAAGATTTTTTTCTTGTTTTTGAAAGTCTCTCATGCTTCACAAGGCTGCATTTATTTGATCAAAATAGAGCAAACTGTAATATTCTGAAATATCAATTTCAAATAACTTTTCTATTTAAATATATTTAAAAAGTATTCATTTGATAGCAAATCTGGAATCTCAGCAGCCATTAATCCAGTCTTCAGTGTCACATGAAATCAGAAATCATTCCAAAATGATTTTTTTTTTTCAAGCTGTTTAATATTTTTTGGAAACATTAATATAAGGACTGGATGGGACTGGGGAAAAAACAGCATTAATTTGAAATAGTACGTTTTTTAATTTGAAATAATAGCACTTTTAAATCAACTTTATAAGTTCTTGATGGATAAAATTATTAATTTCATTTAAAAAAAAAAAACTGTACTGACCCCAAACTTTTAAAAAGTCATGTATTTTATATTTAATAAATGGAAGATGGTATTATTCAAAGCTACTTACAAATAAACAAATAAAGATGAAGATGAAGTGTCACAATACAAATCTTCAGAATTGCACAGAAAACATGTAACTCTGTAATACAATGACACAACAGGCAAAAACCGAGTAGCTTTTTTTTTTTTTTTTTAAAGAGTAATTGCATTAGGAGTCGAGCACTTTCAGAAGAGATGTGTGCAGCACATGTGCGTGACCAGAAATCAGAACAGGTTATAGGACTGCCAAGTTTGGTGGACTCAGAACGAAAACTCACAAAACTCAAAACTGTTGGAGGAATTACAGTCATAAAGGTTTAAAAACAGTAAATCCAATCATTTATGAAAGACATAACACATTTAGACAACTGGCTGTAACTTGAAAGCTCTAGAGTCATTTTGGTATTCAGGTCAGAGATTTTGTAAACTCAGATTTACACGACTTCCTCAAGCCAATATAATAAAGAAAAGAAATGAATGACTCAACCTAGATGAGCAGAAGGTGACGATAACATGAAGTTACATGTTTTTAGGGAATGGTCCCCTAGTCCAGCCCATGCATCTACCCAAATCCGGCACACATGGTAAATAGGACTAGGTGTGCAGCAAGGATTTGCACAGTATTGTGAAGTTGCCTTCAGAATCATTTACGCTGAGTTGGCCTGGCTGTGTGGGAGTCTAACCGGCCCTGAATGGTGCTTTTCATAGTACTGCCACGTCTCCTCTCTTTGTCTGACAGAGTTATTAAAGCGGAGCCTAAGGACGCTGTGACAGCCATGTTTCCATGCTAGCTACTATGTGTGTGCGCCTTAGGTGTTTGTGCGCAAGTTTGTGTTAATCTGAGTGCTTATGAGTAAGGAAATAATGTTCCATTTTGCCTCTGAAATGATGTGTAATGAGCGTGTGCATGTGCATCTGGTCACCCAGACACTTTGAGTGCACCAGATGTATGTGTTTAGTTATTCTATACTCTGCCCAAAGGTTTTAGGGCTTAGGAGTATTATTAAAATAAGTACTGCAACAGAAAAGACTGCACCATATAAACCTGGGTGTATATGTGCGTGCACGCTCGCAAAAAGGGAAACACACAGTCAGAAGTGATGTTATACAGATGAAAAGATAATGTTATGGGCATGATGCGATTTTAGACATCAGGAACCTAGAAATTTCTAAAAATGGGTGGATTCATAATGGCTGCTGTACCCCTGGGCGGCCTGGTACTGGAACAGGGTGGTCGGAAAGGCTGAGGGAAAACAGTGAACTTCACTGCTCCTCCAAAAATTCATTCATGCAAAACCAGTAAAAATGGCTGCAAACATTCTCAATTCCTGAGGTAAAGGTTACTGTAGGGCACTGGTGGTGTTAACTTTGGGTCTGAAAGGGCTCGTGTGCACTACTGATGAAAAATAACCACATTGTTGGTAATAACTGAGTGTTGAATAGACTTTTAACTTAAGTTTTGTTTAGAATATGCCGAACAGACATTCTGTGTGGTTTGATTGACATTTCATTCAGAAATATAAACAATATCCAAAACCACCTCAGGAATTTGTAGGTTCTAGAAGGTTCAATTAGTTTCTAAAGCAGGTTAAATTTCATCCATGACTTTACAATCCAGTGCTTTGTTTTTCACGAATGCTTTGATGGAGTGCAGTAGAGGCTGTCCGCATATACATAAAACACATATACTGTACAGTATAGTACTTTTGAGATATTCTGGTTTGGTACTGATCTGACCAGTCAACCAGTATTTATGTGTCTAAGTGACAGCCCCTGTGTCTGAATATGCCTACTTTCCTTCAACAAAGTAGACAAAAAACAGTATGTCTCAATTCATAGCATTCATAAAATTGTAGGTATCGGATTGTTAATGTAGTTACAAATGACTTGTACATGTAAAAGTGTCATGGGTTGGCCGGGGGAAAGGGGCTCGAAGGAGTACAAAGGAGACAGATAGTCAAACTAACAGATTCTTTAATAAATCTTCATGGAAACGTAGGAGAAAACTCTTTATACGACGGACACAGAACAAAGAAACTTAGGAAAGGCAGGGCTATTTATACTGAACCAAACTATCGACTAATAAGATGATTAATGAAATACAGGTGGAAAATAATGAATGATGATTAACTAAATAAGAACAGGAACTGAACCAAATAAGGGCAGACAGGAACTAAATAGAAACAAACACGTGAAAGATATTGCCCCCCCACTCCTGGAAGGCTTATTCTGTGCCGTAACAGTAACATCGGGGAGGCTGGTGCAGGACAGGAACAGGGTGAAGACAAGGAGAGCCTCCAGGGCGGATCAGGGAGCTCAGGGAACCTTGATGGAGCATGCAGTTCAGGTTGCCATGGCGGAGCTAGTAGCTCAGGGGGCCACAGCAGAGCAGGGGACTCAGGAGGCCACGCCGACTGGTATATGCCACCCCACCAAAACATAGGAATCCTGGGGGGCACTCTGGAGGAGCAGGCACTTGAGGCCGCTCTGGAGGAGCTGGCACTTGAGGCCGCTCTGATGGAGCCGGCACTTGAGGATGCTCTGGAGGAGCAGGCACTTGAGGATGCTCTGGAGGAGCAGGCACTTGAGGATGCTCTGGAGGAGCAGGCACTTGAGGATGCTCTGGAGGAGCAGGCACGTGAGGCCGCTCTGGAGGAGCCGGCACTTGAGGATGCTCTGGAGGAGCCGGCACTTGAGGATGCTCTGGAGGAGCAGGCACGTGAGAACGCTCTGGAGGAGCCGGCACTTGAGGATGCTCTGGAGGAGCTGGCACGTGAGAACGCTCTGGAGGAGCCGGCACTTGAGGATGCTCTGGAGGAGCAGGCACGTGAGAACGCTCTGGAGGAGCCGGCACTTGAGGATGCTCTGGAGGAGCAGGCACGTGAGAACGCTCTGGAGGAGCCGGCACTTGAGGATGCTCTAGAGGAGCAGGCACGTGAGAACGCTCTGGAGGAGCCGGCACTTGAGGCCACTCTGGAGGGCACTTTCGGGGGGCCAGCTCTGGAGGGCACTCTGGAGGAGTGGAGTTCGCTAACACAGGGGGCTCAGGAGATGAATGAGGGCTAGACAGGACCAGCAGAGGCGAAGGAGGGCTGGATGGGCCCAGCAAAGGTGAAGGAGACTCAGGAGCCGAAAGGAGAGCTTTCTAGAGCAGACTCAGGCAAGAGGATAGGAGCTGAGAACATCGGAGGAAGCACCAAAGCCAGGAGCACTGGTGCCTAATTTTCTGGGCAGACGGTTGGAATGGATATTGGACAGGATCCAGAAGGCCTTGGGGGAACGAAGGGAGCGGGCTCATTGGGGCGGTAAGTGGAGGGTGCTGGTTTATGATGAGCTGGAGCTCCCACATGCTTCCGGATGGGATCAGGATGACTATCTTCTACATCAACAAAGAAATCAGAGTCATTCAAATCGAGGACATAATTTATAAAGTCTGTTACGGGTCTAGGCCAGGAGACAGAATCAGAACAAATTATCATTGTCCAGTTCCATCCGGAAGCAAGCATTAAACATATGATCACTCCAGCTCACCAGATGATAAACACTCAGGAACTCCTCCACATATCATTCCAATGGCCATCCCTCTAGCTGGATGTTAAGAAATAAATCTTCAGCCCAGTCCATCCTTTTAGAGTCCTGTCTTCTGTCATTGTTTGTCAGGGGAAAGGAGCATCGAAGGAGTACAAAGGAGGCAGATAGTAAAACAAACAGAATCTTTAATAAATCTTCATGGGAACGTAGGAGAAAACAACCTCTTTACATGACGGAGACAGGAAAAAAGAAACCTTGTAGGCAGGGTTATTTATTATTAAAATTATTATTTATATTATTGATAATAATATAGATAATATATTTATAATAATCTGCGTGACCGGCATTGACTTTCTTTGATGGCGTTCCAGGGCATTCCAAATGAGTGATTATTGTTAGTGAAGTCCACTTCAATGGATATCCCGTGCTTAGGGAGTAGGGAGCAGTGAACACTGTGTAGGGAGTTGGACCCTGTCAATCAGAATGCACCCAAAGATAGCAATGTACAGTAGTAGTATATTATATTGTAAAGTCTGATCATGAGTTTATTTATCAAATCTTCAATGTACAGCACTGGTTCACAACCATTTTGACTCCAAAGTCCCTCAAGGTCCACAACAATATCTAAATACTTACTTTAAGCATATTAAATTTTTCAAAAGTACATATTAATCACATAAAATATTTTAGAAAGGACAGGAAAGGCAAGGATGTGACAAGAATGCTCTGCATTTAACCCATCCAAGTGCACCCACACACAGTAGTGAACAAGCATGCACACACACACACACACAATGAACACACACCCGGAGCAGTGGGCAGCCAATGCTGCAGTGCCTGGAGAACAGTTGGGGGATTCAGTGCCTTTCTTAAGGGTCTCACCTCAGTCGTGGTATTGAGAGACTACAAAAAACGTATATTCATCTAGAACGAGTATTACCTAGAAATTACACTTTTAAAATGACGTAACATTTTAAGTTTTAAACCATTTTAAGTAATCTTGAATTTACTGGGCCCCTGGTTGAGAACCACCGGTGTTCAGCACAGCTGTTTGGACATAAACACTCCATAAAACTGATGTGAGCAGCTACAACAGAAAGACAGCAACTGGGTCTAAATTCTTTGCTTTTCACCTCTGCTCTAGTTTGTTCCTAGTCTAGCTTCATAATAAAGCTTGCATTGTACACTATAAATATTGTTGGCAATGTGACAGCTCTGCTATTGCAAGTCACTTTGTGTAAAAGCATCCAAAATATTGAAATTTCAAAGCCATTGCTGGCCATCTCGACCAGTATTATGGGGAGTTTTTGAATGTACGTATACATTTATAACTGGATTTATTTTGGTTTTGGGCAGCCCTCGTTCAGTAAGACGTGTGCTGTACTGCTTCACTGTCTGCAAATTTCAGCCGAGTCAAGGAATTTTTTCAAATAACCTTCAACATAGTTTCATGGTCTGAAGAAAATTAAGCCACCAACCAATATTCCATTTTATGAGCAACCACAGTTCTGCATGTTTCTTTTTTCTCTTCTCAAAACTACTGATGCGTTTTGGATGTCAAGTACTAAGATTGGCAAATCTGTTGAAATACTATTTGTCCTCTGGAGTGTCTGAAGGCTTGGCAAAGACTTAAGCAAACGCGGCATTACCACGGTGCAGGCCTGTGTGCATGACAGATCTCACAAAGAACAGAACAGAATAAGAGAATAGACTAGAATAGACTACAATAGAATAGAATAATTACAAATAATTAGATAAAACAGGGTTTTGCTAACTTTTTGATGACAAGGACTTCATAATATGATGACCCCTTGTGTGAGATCCATTTTATAATATAAAAGGCAATTGTACATTTTATGGGCAAAAAAGAAAGAAAAAGAAAAACTAACAAGTAATATTGTAGTATGCAATATGCACAGAAAAAACAATTTTGTCTGCAAAATTAATTTTAAATTAAAATGGTTACTGTAATAAAACAAATTATTATCATATCTAGAAATTATATACTTTGTTTTGAGCTGAAACTGTAACTTTTTTCTATGCACTATTAATGTTAGGTGTATAAACTTGAAGAGAAACATTTTCAATAAATATATTTCCATAACAAATGCGAAGCACTTTTCACAATACATATTGTTCCAAAAGTTTTTTATTTTTTTGCATTAAAAATATTTAATAAACAGATTTTATGTGAACTTCAACAGCCCCAAAATTCATTTTGTAAAATCTTTACCTTTCAACTTTTGTACTGCCCTTCTAGCACCCTCTTGTGGATCCTAGACCCCAGTTTAAAAAGATGAGAAGACCTCAAAATAATGAAGCACATCTCATTAAAATTACAATGAAAATCTCTCTCCTCTCCATCTTTTTTCTCTCGATCCTGAAAGCAACAGGACAGGACCATGGCTCATAGAAAGTATCTACAAAATTTAATTAAAGGAAAACTGATTGAATACACATTTTCATCTCTCTCTCTTTCTCTTCCTTTAACTGATTCTTTTTCTTTCTGTTCTTGACATTTGGCTATGAGGGGAAATGCATTGGGAATCTTTTAACAGCCCTATTTACTTTGGCTCTGGTGAGAGAGAAAATTTGGGTTTTTGATCATCTGGTTTGAATGTTTTCTAATAAAATAAATATCTTGTTTGCAAAAAAAAAAAAAAGAAACCTCTATGTTTTGGCAGGAGAAGGTAGAAAGTACTACAGCCAGCGTGTGATATAAACAAGAAGTTATATCAAAGCATTCTGTTTAGACCTGGCCTGGTCTAAGACCTAGAACCAAAGCCCTAGATCTGTGGAGATCATGTGACCAAGTCCGAATTGGACCATGCTAAGACCTGCACGATATCTAAGAATAGACTGGCCCTAACACACACAACTCTTATATGCTTGCTTCTTTTATCAAGTTCTCGCATTCACAATCCAGACTTTTTCTTTTAGAAATGAAATTCCTGTAACTAAAAAAAAAAAAAAAAATGTGTAGAAAGAAGGATAGTTCATTAAGTCTCCCTGATCTTAACACAAAACAGGATTCATCTCCTGGAGGAGCAGTGTTCTGCAATCAATCAGAAGCATAACTAAGAGAACTTTACACAGTCAAAGACAAATATGAGAGCAAATTAGCTTTGCCTCATAAATAAAAAAATGTAATACAAAAATAAAATGTCTCTCACCCAAAGTTCCTACACTCAGTCAGTCACATGCACAAATCCTTCCTAGAGTTAGAAACATTTGCGTAAGCACTTACAAAGCCAGCTAGGTCTCCTACTGGCATATATCTGCCTGATTAGAGGCATCCGTCAGCCTAATTAGACTGGTGTAAATATCATTTGGAAATAGTTTTATGGTCAGAAGTATGTGGATTCCCAAACACCACACCCATATGAGCTTATTAGAGCATTTAATTTCAAAACCACGGGTATTGACAGGGAGTCGGTCCTCCCTATGCAACTATAATCGTTTTCAATCTTCTGAAAAGGCCTGGAACATGCTGTGGGGATGTTGTGGAATAAGATGTTGTAACATGGCTGCAGGGATTTACTCTCATTCAGATACATCAGCTTGAGGGAGGTCAGGTGCTAATTTTGGGCAATTGGGGATTGACTCCAAGTTGGCTTTCCTATTCATCCCAAAACAAGATCAGGTCTGGATGTTGTGTAGGCCGGTCAGCTTTTTCCAGAACAAACCCTTTCTATATTGATTCCATTTTGTGCACAGAAGCATTGGTTTCATGCACCTAATAGCCAAATCCATTCTTTAAAAATGTGTATGTAGTGTACTTTACATTGCAGTGCCCGTATTTAGTTTTGATTAGTTCTGTTTTTGTACTTAAATCGCTATTGTGAGTAGGATTATTTCTTTTGCATCTCATCAAATGCCTCTTTTGCTAGTTCCAAAATGTAATTTTAAAGCTGGTAATGGAGGCTTGAGCCGTTAATAGCATTCTAATGCAGTTATTAATGAAGTTTTTAGAAGAAGAGCGAGAGAGAGAGAGAGAGAGAAAGATCTTGTGTGAATTAGGCTACCTCTTTCCATCTGTAAACAGCGCTGTGAGTGAGAAATGTCATTTGTACGTTTAAGTTGCTACACTATATAGGCTAAATGATCAAATCATCAGGGCAGCGCTGACAACACCTTTTTGTGCAAAATGCGTAACCGTTATTACTGTTAACTGTGCAAAGTGATATGGGACTGTAATGTGGTCATGAGAGGGACCTGGAACTACGTTCGCCGTGCGTTTCCCAGAAAATAATTGCACATCTCAGAACGTTCGTCAGCCAATCAGATTCAAGGATTCAGTGAATCCGTAGTATAATATAAGTTAATACACAGTTACTTACAGTAGGCAATATTGTGTTAATGTAAGGTAAATTACTTTAATTGATGAAAGAATTTTGGGGTGAAAAGTCAATTTAAGAAATTTGTACTTTATTTAGTTAATCATTCTCAAGTCGTCCTAAACCTATGAGATTTCTTTTTTATCTGGAAATTTAATCATAACTTAAACTTTAAAAAAGCAGGTAATTTTGGTATTTGAAATAAAGCTAAAATGAAATATAATAAAATTGCTGAAATTACCAAAACTTAAACTGAAATAAAAATTATATATATATATATATATATATATATATATATATATATATATATATATATATATATATATATATATATATATATATATATATATATATATATATATATATATATATATATATATAATAAATAACAAAAATGCATTAAACATTACATGAAATTAATAGTATGAAGTAATAGTATATATATAAAAATACTATAGTATATAAAAGTATATTATAGTATATTGTATACATTCACTGTACAAACACAAAAGAAGATATTTTGAAGAAAATTAATCTCCCTTCAGTGAAATTCAGAAGGGTCCAAAACAACAAGTATTCTCTATTTGGACAAAAAATTGCTTTTTTGATTTCCACAAAAGAAAGTAAGTCTTAAATGACAGAAATCACAGATCATTTCAGTAAAATACTGAAATATCTTGTTTCAAAGAAAAAATATCTTAACATTCTTAAAGTTTTCTTTTTCATATTTGTTTTTTCATTTTTTTTTATTTTTATAAATCTTCATGTAAATGTCAGATCTTGGTCTGGGTGATGTCACTTGTCCTTGCATCATCAATCATACACCAAGAACAGCTCAAAAAACAAGTGCATTTCTATGATTTTACTACATCCATGCTGACTGAATAAAGGGGACATTCCATATGCCACAAAAACAAAATAAACAAAAAACAATACATTTTTACTTATTAAGGGCCAAAAAACCTTGGACTCAACCCATAGCATCAGTCAATGAGATCTAGTCAGGATGAAATGAAGGTTACAGAAAAATGGAAAGAGCTGGTGAAAGGGTGATGAAGATACATACGTACATGGAGGCTGGACTGAGAAGGCGAGATGTTAATAATGGCAGAGCTGGTGCCGTCTGCCTGTTATAAACCAGAAGCATTGGTTAGTTGGTTAACGTTAGTTAATATCTGTCATTTGCCAATCAACACACTTTAAAAGTATAAGAGGAACAATCATAACGACAAAAAAAGCCACGTCTTTCAGTTTCGCCATTCAAAGCCTAAAGCTAAACAGTGTTTCTATGGTTTATATAGTAAATGTTTGAGGCTGTAACTGGTATAATATTACATATCCTTATCAAGAAAGTTCTAACTGATGTATTGGTTATACAACAATATACCAGTCAACAGTTCAATCCTGGCCTTGGTTAAAACATTTTGTAGCATAATAAGGAATGACATAAAAACAGAGCAACACATTAGATCAGCTGTGCATGTGGATGAAGTAAGATGACAGCATATATTACAGAGAAAAAAGGGGATCGGGTTGCCAGGTCTGAAACTCCCAGACTAAAATGCAACATAAAGTGTCAATGAGGTACAGATGGCAACCCTACCGAATGCTCTGACTCGAACCTGTGGTTTGTGAACTCAGACAGGACTGTTTCTAGCTGATAGATAAATCATTACCAAGGTCAGGACCATGAAATGTGATTCCCCGATGAAGAATGACATCCCAAGATTGTTGTTTTTCCTGGATGGGACTCAAAAGTGGGTTTTCACCAATAATAGCTCTAACAGATGAAGAGAGGGTCTCAGTTCATGCTGCAATGCAAGCGCTAACGCTAATTAGCTGCAGACATAACACACATTCATATTCCACAGTTCTGTGCCTCCCGATGCTAAATCAAACCATTGTTTTCTATGGGAACGTGTCGCCAGCCATAAAACAACACTGGTGAAAATGCATTGAACAATGGAATAAAATAATTAAATTCTGAGGAGGGAGCTCTCCAAGGAGTAAGAATAATTTAGCGTAACAGTATATTTTTCATTTTAAAGACATTCATCCCTGTACGCAATATGTGTTGTAATAAATGACATGCTCATGGCAAATATTTAATATAATTCAAGCACAAATCTTATTACATCTATGTCAACAAATGCTCCCGTCAAAAGGATAATATATTGTGCAAAACACGAAAACAATTCTGCATTTACATGGAACTTTTACAAACTTGTGTGTGTTTAAGCATAAACAAAAAGTAGCATTCATTTAAAATGAATAATAATATTCTGTTTCTATCATTTTAGTTTATCATTAATGTATTCATTTGTCATGTTAAAAAAGAAAGTATATATAGCAGTTTAAACAAAAAAAAGTCTTATATATAAGTCAAATATACAGTATGTATTTGTATTTACATGTATGTAATGTTATATCAATGATAACTGACTGATATGGCATTAACAGTTTTTTTTTCTTTTTTTTTTTCTGGAACAACAAACAGTTTTCCTCATAACTGGCCAACAGAGCTGATTATTAAGAAAATAATAATAATGTAGAAAAAAAATCCAAAATCAATTACTACTCATAATACCACATGCTCAGAACATTAATTATTTTCTGCATAATAAATACATTTATATAAAGCTAAGAATAGAATTCTATAAATATTAGATGAAAAACTCAAACTAAACAAAAAATAGAAATGTTGCACTGACAACTAACTGAAATTAGTTTAAGATGAAGCAGTAAAATTACTTAATAAAATAACAATAAATTAAACCTGAATAACAATATTGAATAAAATACACAAATGTAAAATAAAAGCCTATTCAAAATATGAATAAAAAATATAATATGTAAATATATGCTGAGAAGTAATCAAATCCAAAAATGTCTTGCGATACACAACAGATTTAGCCAAAAACACATTTTATGCAGAGCAATTTTACACCTCCCACCCTGATGAGCCTGGGAGATTACATTCCCACACCGCATCTGCCACAAGCTAATCATGCCGAACCAGTTCTGATTCCTCCGTATTATGATCCACATGGTGTGGCTGATTACAATGCTATGCTAGGCTGGTGTTGCAAACAGCAGAGTTCTGCCAGAACTGTGTCTTCCCATGCAGCAACCACATCCTGCTGAAATTATGTGAAATCAAGCTTATTCTTTTACGCCGCAATCTAAATACAATCAAGAATGCTGGGTGCAGCGTTAAACATCAGGAAACAAACAAGCTAACTGTTCAATTCTAATAAGTGCAGGACGTGATCTTCTGCACCAAAACTATTCAAACAGAGTCACAGAGAAACTGGGCTCGACAAGCCATCAGACTGGTTGCTCATAAACAGGGACCTGGTCACGAAGGCCCGTCATCGAGCGCTCTCATTCCCCCAGAGTCGACCCCTAGCAGGGGAGGTGTGGGGGTAGGGGGTGGCAGTTATTGTGGCGCCGGTGGTGAGCAGCCAGGAGCGGGGGGATGCAGTTGCCCAAGACGAGGACTTACCACATCAGAGGGAGGACTGAACCCTCGCAGCGCCTTCTGCTCTGTAGTGCCAGGGCATAATAAATACAACAAGAGAGAGGACTCCACGCAGCCACTCAGTAGAACAGCTAATTAGGACCAGGCCGCTTTGTTTGCTGTTGTCCTCCAACTAGAGGAGTTGCATTACAGAACATTTTGAAGTACATAGTGGGACCGTTCGCCTCTTTCGCTGTCTGAAGGCCTTTGGGCGAAGCTACCAAGACGTAGGATCAAAATCAAACCTTTTCAGTAGTTCTCCCTCAAGTCTAACCTCAGAAACCTCTTCAAAGCTCCTCTACATGGGTACTTGCTTTTAGCGCCGTCTTTCAGAAGTATATAATTTAACCCGCTCAAAACCATAGCAAATCCACAAAGCCACTGGATTGGTGTTACTTTCCCCTATGAGGTTGTGTTTGGCCTCATCAAAAACCTGCTTTAAATGACAAACCTAATCCAGGGAGGTTTTTATTTTTATTTTTATTTTTATTTTTTTTATGAGACCGCTAGGGAATAGTATTGGGGTCTGGGCCTAGTCCAAGCAAAGGCTTTGGGGAGATGATGGGGATCAAGTTTCATTTAATGCACTTGGGAGTTCAAACCAGTACTGCTCTGAACATCACCAACACCAAACACATTAGACATTAGAGGTGAAGACATAACAAGTTATAGTGCTTACGAGGGAATACGCAAAAACAAATTGCACACACCGATACAACAGTTCACCGGCACATGCTGTCTGTTGAACCCAAATTGTATATTTTAATTCCCAATCTTGGAGATCGGTTCTGAATGCTAGCAGCTGTTGAGGATGCAACTGACTTTTACAATCTAGCATTATTTACCTGATCTATACAGCATCAATTTACTTGATATCACCAGAATCAGCTCTGTACAAAATATTTTTTCTTTTTTGAAAGACAATTCGTTTTTTTTAATAAAATGTACACCACCATTCAAGAGCTTGTGGTCAGTTTGTCCAGTACTTTTCTTCAGCAAGGATGAAAGTTATTATTTTACACACAAAAAATAATAATAATAAATCTATTTCAAATAAATGCAGTTTATCGAAGTTTTCATCTGAATTTTTCTATTTATCAAAGATTTCTGAAAAAAATAAATGCTCCAATGCTTTCACACAAACATTAATTTAATTGTTTTCAGAATCGATAGTAACTGTTTTCAGAAGTTGCCATTACAGGAATAAATTACATTTTAAAATATATTCCACTAGAATTTTTTTTTTTTAATTTGTAACAATATTTCACAAAAGTAATGCAAAGTAGGCTTTAGTTGAACTGTTTTGTGCCTTCTTCACTCTTGCAAACTGAGTAAACATGGTTACTGTAGTCATTCTCTGATTAGATCTTAAGACAAGAGAGAAGATATGGTCTTTTAGATATGAGCTTGGACATGCAAGTTGGCCTTTTTCTGGTGTGTATTTGTGTTCTGATTTAGATATTCAAACACTACTGTGCACATTGTTAAATATTGAATTTGAATGGAATTTGCTCTTATGGAGCAAGAACTGAATGTTTTACTGCCATGAGGATCCAAACAGTAGCCACAGGAAGACGAAAAATGTTCCTCTTTAGTTTTCCTTGCTTTTCCTGGTTTCCTGAGTGGATCACAGCAGCCTCAGGCTCCCACTGGAATGTTAGAAGTCATGCGGGACTGTGGAGCCAGGGATCAAACTACTGTGGCTTCTACAGTAGTGCGATAGACCACAGAAACTTTATTCTGATCCAGTGCAGCTGACCAGTACTAATGACCTTGATACCATACATCAAAACTACCATAGATGTTGTCAATGAATGCTACAATGGTATAAAACAGAAAAAAATGATAGTGAAAATCAAGTGCATGTTCTGCATGGGCAAAAGAAAAGCGAATCAAGCAAAAACAAAATGTGATGAGCGTTCAAACCATGCAACAAAAGCCCGTCTTCAAAAAAACAAAAAAAACACTGACATACTCTTTTCCCACAGTTCCTTCACTTCCTATATTCCATCAAACATTTCTGATAGATAAAAAAAAATGAGGGTCACTTGAGATTCTACCACAGATGACTGTGGTTGTGGTCCCTCTTTTATTTATGTTAGCCAGAACGAGCCATTTGATGGCCATTTCCTCATACAAATGCACATTTATAAATAAAGCCCATAGTGCCGTGGTCACCAGACATCTGAAATCAGGAGCAGAACTGGAGGGGATGTTTACTGTGTATTCAGCAATACATTTTCAGAGTCAAACATGCGGTTAAATTCAACTGATTTCAGTCAAACCGCAAATGGTGTGCCCATTGATGCCGTCTAAATGGCTTTTAGCGTTTGGACTGACATCCAGGCCAGTGGGCACTTAGTTACGTGACATTTTGTAATCATCGTTGGGTTACTAACAGATGAATGTAGAGTAAGTTGACTGTGTCACATACTGTGGAATACAACGAAACCGAATCTTGCTCCCGGATTAGATCAATGGAAAAGGTGGCAAGTGCAGAAGAAAAGAGCCCCATTAATGGCTCTTAACTAGAGCTGGGCGTGGGCTTATTAAACCCAGCGCAAAAGGGCAAGCGTGAAGTATTCCTCTTTCCACTCTGCAAATGACAGAACACCTCACATCCACAGGGAAGCACTGCCAGCCGAGCTGGAAGATCGAAAACCTAAATAAACTGGCTTTTGTGAGTATGATCCATTTCCAAGGAAACCAAGTGGGCCATGCGGCCCCGAAACTGATATTCTAGTCTCGTTTTCTTCCAGTGACTGAACAAATAAAGGCTGAGAGGTTAAAGCTGAGACATGGAAACAATTTTTACATTTTCCTAATCCCCCTTGATCATTTTTTGTGTTGTTTTTATTTATTTTTTTGGGAGTATTTTTAGGTCGTAGTTATGAGAGGGAATTGATGACAGCTCGAGGAGGCGTCATTAAAGCTGGCCTCTCTTTTCTCAGAAAGCGAAGCGTGTCATTGTCTCAAGATGGTGTGAGCCTTCATCATACATGCAAGCGCCAAACAGTATTCCATCATGTTACTGAATTCATGATTTCATCAGACACCCACCCCCAATTATGCCGCAAGTTGACTAACATGGCACCATAGCAACATTACAAGGCTAGTTTGGCCAAAATCTTACATCTCATCTTGAAATCACAGGCTAAATTTAAGTAATAGATTTTTTTTTCAGCATTTCTGCTAATACCCAATTGAATTGAAGACGATACTATGATACCCATTGTCTCTCAGTCCTTCACGAAGCAACTTTCCTCAAGTCTCCAT
This sequence comes from Carassius auratus, assembly GCF_003368295.1. Taxonomy (NCBI): domain Eukaryota; kingdom Metazoa; phylum Chordata; class Actinopteri; order Cypriniformes; family Cyprinidae; genus Carassius; species Carassius auratus. The sequence continues at coordinate 9,478,410 of NC_039249.1, read as the reverse complement.
CCGTAAAGCAATGCTTTCTTAGTGTCGCAGACCCTGTGTCCCTCTGGGGCAATGCTATAACCCAGACATAATGGACAGGATGTGATTGCCATGTTTTACAACTAGAATCACACTTAAATTCCACCAATAAATGCATGGAGAAAACTACCCCTAGAAGACCTTATAAAGTGGTGTGTATGCTCAGAAGTGCTTAACCTTGCCATGACAGCATACCTCATTCTCTAACAAGGCTCTAAAGAAACCTGGAGAAACCTAAGCTATGTGACCAACCACCTACTGAATAGCAGCCAAGAGGACTAACATCATCACAGACAACAAACAAGAGTGTGTATTCATAGCTATAAAGCAGCAGTTCTCAGCTTTTTGACTACATTTTCCACAACAATATTTAAAGGACCCTTGACTTTTAGAGTTGGTTGTGATTTACTGGATTTTAAAGATTAATATATAGCTTTTTTTCTTGTTTTATTAATTGAAATGACTTCTCCAGGTCTAGAAATTATACTTTCACAATTTTTCTAGGACCCCTTTTTTTAAGGACCCCTCATTTTGAGAATGACTGCAATAAAGCAAGTTTTCCAAAGCATTTTGAGGAAGTTTCAGAAGCGATCTGGATATAGCACACCTTGTCAATCAGCTAAGAAAAGATTTATAAGTTGCAGGTAAAAAGACTGATCATACCTGTCCAGGAATGAGAGGCTCCTTATCATCAATATCAACCAGAACGTCATCTCTAGGGGTGTGAGCAATTGGCTCTGTTGATGGAAATAAACCATAAATACTGTAAGCATAAAGTATAATGTTCATTCATCTTGTCAAAGAATGCACTTTAAAAAATAAGAAAATCATTTGATCCTTGACATTTTTTATTGAATAACTGAATTGCTCTAAATTAGAGAAGGTTACTATATTTAGTGTAAACGTTATATACCCTAAAAAAGCTTGAAATAAATTAACTTTTCTCCAAAATCTGTTTTTCTTCCTGTCTTTCCTTCGTTGCCTAAGGAGAACCCACACACAATTTACAACTTGAATTGTGAAAAATATTTTTTGATGTTGTAAACAAAAGATTAGTATTTTACTAAGATTAACCATAGTAAAAAGTAATTTATTTAAGATATATTTATTTCGCACTAAGTATAGTTCAGATTAATCATTTACTGATGCATCGCTCAAGACTGACTGATATAAAAATTATAATTAAACTTTATATGGAGTACTACTTGATCACTATGCACATTTCTTAATATTTATCCTAAAATGTGTTTTGATGTCATTACTGATGATGACTGCATGATCTTTGAATAGTAGCAGTCTTTAAATGCAAGATATTTAAAGTTTACCTGAAGCACAATCAAATATACTTCAGTATATCTTTAGTTGGACTTCAGTACTACTTCTTCACAATTAAAGTGCATTATGTACAGAATTGTTCCAATTCAGCAGACTTTAAGTACCAGTTTAGTATACTAAAAGTACTATTGCAGGGAACTTTTGTACATACATAAATATATTTTTAGTATACTTAGCAAGAAATAAATTTCATATAAATTTCAGTACATACTAGGGATGATTCATAATTTACTAATATTTTACCTTTTTTAGTCGTTTTACTTAAAATTTCATATTTACTTCATTGTTACTTGCTGTTCCTTTGTAAATATTGACGAAATGTATTACTAATTTCTAACATTGTATCTGTAGTGTTTATATATAATATATACTTAGATGTGTGGTTTACAAGGTATTTAGTCATTGCCTTATTTCCTCACCGAATTCTTCTTCAGTAGGGTGACTGTCGAGGCTCTCTGGCTGGCAGCGGAACTCATTCAGCGAGTGGACCGTGCACTGGCCCACTACAGGCTTTCTGCCAAACTGACGGTTGTCTATAACCTTGATCACCAATGGAGGCATGTAGAGCTCTTCCTTGGGCAGTTGCTACAGTGGAGAAGAGATTGCGGATAACAGAAATATGATGCAAGGCTTCCAAACCTTTAACTTATGATGTCTTGTTTATTTCTCCATTTCAGTTGTTATTCTACAGAACCTTTCTCTCTCTCCTCTCATACTCTGTGAAAGTATTTCACACCCTAAACTGAGGCAAACATGACACAGTGCTGACCACGACTGACAGTGCAAATAACTTTGCTAGTCATTCAGCATTCTTTCCATGCAATGCCTTCCAGCCTTAGATGAGTATTGGAACGGAATCCAGACTATCTTACGTTTTAGAATTTAGAACTGACGCTCATTGCTGGGGAACATTGTTACAGTGCCAGTCATCACTCATGAAACATCCACCATGTGAAGGACACCATGACCACATTGTATATAAGTCTGTCTCAACTGGTTAGCAGCATGCTGTAACACATAATTTGATATTTTCTACATAAAGAATCTACAAGAAATCTGAAGAGGGCTCAGCCAAAGGTCAACTGTGTTGATTAACCTTTGATAGTTACAATACCGTTATTTTTGCCTCATAAATGTTAAATGAAAAGTTTACCCAAAAATGAAAATTTGCTTAATCATCAGAACAGATTTGGATAAATCTGGTATTGCATCACTTTCTCTCCAATGGATTCTCTACAGTAAATGGGTGCCTTCTGAACAAGAGTCCAGACAGCTGATGAAAACATCACAATAACTTACAAGTAATCTAAGTAATCCACAGACTGCATGTTCATAATAAACAAAACCCATCGTTAAGATGATTTCAACTTCAAACATTGGTTCCAGCTAAAAGTCATCTAACCGTCCTCTGATCAGAATATTGTTTTCTACAATGAAAAAGTAATCTCTTCGGAATCAGGAGAGAAACATGAAAAGACCAAGTACTCTTTACAAGCAAAAACAGTCCAAAATAGCTCTAGACAAACATGTGGGTAGATATTGACATGAGGGGACAACAGGGGAGTCATTTTTTTTTTTCATTAAAGAAAACATTAATATGGATTAAATGAACTGCCATTTTGTCCAGAAGTGATGATTGAAAGATAAAACACCTTAATGATGGAGTAGGTTTTTTTAACAAGCATGCAGCTTTTCAAACATCAATTGCCGGACTGGAGACTACTGAGTCCCCCATTCACTGGAGAGGATCCACTGATGAGCAAGTCATGTACAGTAAGGCTAAATTAAAATTAAATAAACTATTCTAATGTACATACTTGGATGGTCAGAGGGTGAGTATATGATCATCAAATGTTCATATTTAGGTGAACCATTCCTTTAAATCTTACATAACTTTATCTAATCTTACCCTACTCTACCTAATTTTGCAAACAAACAAAACAAGATCCAGATCTTACGACATCAATGAACAGGGTGTTGACTTCAAAGTTGGGGTTCTTCTTAGTATTTCGAATCACGCACGACTGAACCACACTTCCTCCACATTCCACTTGAAGACTGGGAGATGCCACACTGGCCAACTGGAAACTCTTCAGGTTACGCAAACCCCACGCCAGTATCTAAGAGTTAAAAGGTTTAAAATGTTAAGTCACATGTCCTAAAGTAATCATAAATGGTAAAACCGTCATGTAAATGGTAAAAAAGCAATGTCAGTGCTTTTTCGTAAGGTTCAAATAGTCTATACTGCACAAGAGGCTTTAAACTATAAATGGATATCGCGAGGAAAGGTTTTGGGCCCACCTCAATAGCTGTCCGTTGTAGGACAGGTTTTATCCCCTGCGGCACCATGTAGACATTAGGTTCCCTTTGTGGAGGTAGATGTGGCAAATCAGAGTCCTCTGGCTAAGAATGAAGAGCAAAGCATAATATGAGTAAATATAAATTAATGAGAATCAGGATTATTATTGCTGTAAATGAACAAAAATGTATTCAACCAGAAGCAAATAAAAACTAAAAATGAAATAAAAATAAATTAAACAATAATATTCATAATAACAACAATGAAAGCACATAAAATTATAAAAAGTAAACTAAGACAAAAAAAGTTGATTAGCTGATTTGCATGTCACCATATTCTAATTTGTTGAGATGAATTGGTGGGTTTTTGTTAAATGTGAGCCAAAATCATCACAATTTAAAAAACCAAAGACTTAAACTACTTCAGTCTGTGTACACTGAATTTATTTAATACACAAGTTTCACAATTTGAGTTGAATTGCTGAAATAAATTAACTTTTCCACAACATTATAATTTATGGAAATGCACCTGTATTATTAAAAAGTATAAAATATGTAAAATAACATTGATATGGATATTCTCCATTTAACTATATACAATGAACAAGCAAAGACTGCTGAAAATGCATTCACAGTTTCAAAAACCATGCAAAATGTTATCTTCACAAAATTGAAGGAAACGTAGAGTACATTTAGAAGACTCAGCTTCACAAACACTATGTTTCCATTCTTCTCTATATAAGCACATTTGCATGACGCACCCAAATTCAAAAATGGGTGTGAAAACAAACAAGGAATTGGTTACTAATAGCAGCTACAAAAAGTCAAACATCATGACTTCATATGCCAATCAAAGTTAGCAATCAAGCTGCAGCACACACACACACACACACACACACGCAAACACACACGCAAGGATTAGCCAGCACTATGTTGCGCCAGTGCAATTGTTTGATGAATGGTACTACTGTTGAATACAATGGTGCTCTGTGCAAAAGGGACCTTCGGAGATACGCTTCAGTCATGGAGAATTAGACTATGTAATGTCTAACTTCATTAAGTTAAGGCAAGGATTTGAAAAAAAAAGAAACGTCATTAAAACAGACACACCTTCAAGGAAGCATGGCTACTTGATAAATGAGAACATTTCCCCACAATTATAAAACTCAGGACTCAACATGCTCAAGTCTTTAGATACAAACAAATCATTTTGGAAATACCACTGTATTCAAAAGGTCAAACAGAATGAATCAGATCCTAAATATATTGCATTTACATTTACATTTATACATTTGGCAAACACTTTTATCCAAAGCTACTTACTGTACATTGCTTTGAATGTAATTGAAATTTAATTAATCCATTTATGTATTCCTTAGGAATCAAACCTATGACCTTGGTGATGCTAGCACTATTCTCTTCTGTTCTGGGAATTAAAAAAAAATTATAATATTGGTAAATGTGTACCACATTTCTCCTATTTTCACACTGTAACAGTTATATGGCCAATAAGTAATGGAAACATGTTTATCCAATGTTAAACTCAAATCAAATTTATTCAACAAATTTTACTGTTTTGTTAAGTTATACAATATTCAACTATTTGATATAATTTCAGTTTCACTTACTTGTACAGTGTATATTTTAGATTACATGTGCTGTCAACTAACACTCACTTAAGGTTATTTTCTAATAATTAAATAACACCTTAAAAAAAAAAAATCTAATTTATACATTTCCAGTGAATATTTTTTTCCATTATGTAATGTAAGTTCAAATGGTTTATAAAGGAACTCTAGATGAAAAAAAGGGCATCATCCAGCTCACTTCAATTCTCATCCAATAGTGTCTGAGCATTTAAGTCCATAATATTGCCAAATATTCTGTTTTATTATTTTATAATACTATGTATTATTATTGGTCATTTAATATCAGTACATGCCTAGATCTTAATGATATCATGCTGTTATTTCAAGCAAAACAAAGATAGTAATGTGGAATAGAGAGGAAAAGAAAAAGTGAAAGACAGTGAACCATGTATTGCCAATGTTTTCCTTTACTATTGGAGACTTGCAAATGCTTATGTCCCTAGTGTGTTTGAATCTAATGAAGAGCAGCTATTATGCAGTCTAATAGCAGCATGTTAGTTCCACCATTAGTCTATCACTGTGTCTTTCTGAAATGCCACTGCAGAACAATACAAATCTTTGTGCAGATGAAGCGGAATCCATTAGATAGGAGAGCTGGGAATACAGCCGGATCAGAAAGGCCTCTTAATTTCCAAGCCGTCTCCCACAAGATCTTGTCTTTGGCAGGCCTCATAAAAATCAAGGAGGTGCGTAGAAGCACACACAGTTCTGGAGGAATCTACCCACCAGCGATAAAACAAAAGTCTAGATCTCAGCACTCCATATCCACAGCCTAATGAAAACCAGTGGGAATGACATGTTGGAGCTTTAACTTTACTGGTTCCAATTCAGTATCTCCACATTATAGGCTGCTACAAAGGTCTGAATGACTTAATAATTAGCTCTAGTTTAGAATGGTGGAACCACATGTCTTGTGTTTTTTCATTGTGTTTAATCAACTAAATGCAGTGAAATGTGTTTGTGAGTGTACATGCATGCTGAATTGTACCCATTGCTGTTGACTGTCAGAGAGGACCCCTCGAAGCACAAGCTTGAGGATGCCCAGAATAAACAGAGACAGAAAAATGAATGAGAGAACAGGAAAGAGATGCTCTGGAGCAATTGCAAATAAGATCCATTGTCGATTCACAGAATCCTCCACCAGCACTTACCTCATCCATGATATGTGAGGGAGGTATAATATCACCCTGCAGAAAAAAAAAAAAAAGATTTTTTAAATCAAATAAATAAAGTTTTACAGTGTGGGTATTTGTTTGCGTGTGTGCGTGGGTGGGTGGTTTGACTGTTCTCTAAGGGTTCACTTTAATTCAATTTCCCTGTGATTATCCCACTCTAACTGATGCCAGCTGGACAGGTCTGGACTGGGTGGGGCCTCTGGCACTTTTAAACTCCACTGGCATCTCCAATCTGTCTCCTGGCTGTCTGCATTGCCCAGACAAGGCCGCTTTCCTGAACTGAGAGCTGCTGAGCAGTGCCAGTCTCCAAACAGACAGGGCTAGTGAAACTGGTTCAGATACAGTGATGTCTGTGTCATTTACAGCAGCTCTATCCAATTACTCAGTCGCGCTTGACTGAGAGAACAGGGAGTGACGATGACTTGGAGGACAGGAAGTGTGTGTCTGTGCATTTTTAAAGAAAGCAAAGGAAAAAAAGATGGGCAACTTAAAGACATATGACTAACCTCTTGACCGGGGATATGATGAACTGCAGGCTGTGAAGAAAGAATGAAGAGCAACGACTAAATTATTTCGTACCGTAAAAACTGAGAGCGGTTTTGCATTTTAAATCATATGTTGTCAGGCGCTATGCATACAAATACAACTGCGTGGGTGAAGGAGCCAATAAACTTCCTCTGCGGTGCTGGAGAAGCTGTGATATATGCCATGTAAACACTTGTGGGTTAAACTCATAACAAAAGCATTTCTTCCAACAGAGATGCTGCAGACAACAGCTGGGCTAGATGTGACTAGAAGACGCAAAGAATTCTACAGAATCATCACTGAGGTAAAATTAATTCTGACTTTTATATCCTTATGTCATGTGTCATTCACATGGAGACTGAAAATTGGAAAATTAATTAAAGCCACAGAAGCCAGTTACAATATAATAAGTGATATAAAGTCTATGAGGAAGATAATTCATATAACTCTTACTTTATCTCTGCGGATAAGTTCGAAAGCAGCAAGCAGTTGTCCAGCAGGCTTCCCAGCTTTCTGGATTGGATACCAGGCAAGTCGAGGGGAAGACACCATTGATGGTTGGCAAACACAACGGCCCATAAACTCATCAGCACCCTGCAGGGGTCAAATAACTTATCAGGCATTTTCTGTTTCACAGACATGAAACGAAAACCTATCTGACATCAGCCCAAGCTTCAGACAGCATGTCATTCAGAGTTTTGTTTGAGACATTCAGTAGCATGCAAACATGATATTTATAATCGTCTTAGCTTTATATCTGTAAATAATCATTTATCACTGTCACTACTACGTTACTTATTTTTTTAGAATTAGTCTAATACTGTTAATTACTGTTAATAAAAAGGCACATACAAACAAAAATAAGTAGTCATAATGCCTAATGTATTGTTGGTAGCCTTGCCTATACATAAAACCTGTGTTTCATTAATGCAAAAAGCAACATAGCTGGACCAGCCGGTCTTTTTTTTTTTTTTTTACTATTTTATTTATTTATTGGAAACACGTTTTCAGTTTTAATCTTGGATTATGTTTTAGTAATTTGTTCTACGGTTTTGTTTTTGTTTTTAATATTAATATTTAGCATAATTTTTTTTAATCAGTTCTAGTTTCAGTTACTACTCTAGTTCTGGCAGGGCCACTGTGGTGAAAGATTACTGACAATTAACATACAGTTTGGATTGGCAGTATGGTTCTGTTCTGGGAAAGAACTCCCTGCACATCCATGCAACCTAGCATGGATAAGAGCAGAGAGGGCAGTAATAACACCCCACAGGATAAACAGAACAAAACCAACATAAATGTATTGCAGATATCATAAAATTTCGAAAATTTAATGTAACATTTTAGAAATAAGTCTGATTCACAGGAGAATCAGGAGGCCGCATACTGACTGTCGAGAGGTGGAGTTGGGGATGGAGGAGGGTAATTAACTTTTGAGCAACGCAAAACCTGGTGATAATACTGAAGGATCTTAAATATGGGTGCTGTGATAGGTGTCTCATCCCAATAGGTAGATGTGGATCAGCTGATGCAAGCTTGATAAACAATGCCTAGCCAAAACTGATGCTACGCTTGATTTTAAACATTTTATTTCAGTTTATACATTTTTTATGTTTTTAAAGCTTTCTATATTTAATTTTATTTTTGCCTTATTTCAATTAATGAAAACTAATTATTTCAGGTAACAATAACAACACTGGTTTAAGAAGTCCAATATATAATACCACCTATGTCTGAATTTAATCATTCAATTTTAAATATGTTACTTTTAAACATAACTTTGTCAAACAATTAAACAGACTTCAGTCTTTCCTCATTCAAATAGATATGAACTGTACTCGCATGGTGTTATGAATAAGACTGAGCTAGATAATTCTGATAATTCTGATAAAGATAATTCTGTCTGACAAAATTAGCGGTTCTTGACCTGAACCAACTGTAAATTGGACTAGACTTCATTTCGCTGGTCGAAAGTCTAATTAATCTGCCAATAAATACACCCATTTATAAAATAACACAATGAAAACTCACATAGGTGTCTTGATCGTATAGTTCCACCACAATGTGGGGAGGGTTCCTCTCAGTCACAAGATGGTCTCCAAATATTTCAACTTCATAAAAGATGAGAGTCTGGTCCCAAATGGGATTGAGCGTGTTCCGAACAGTCACCGTCTTCTGGCTCTGATGCAGGAAGGACACAATGGCATAGGGATCTAATCAAAGAGTCAAAGAGTCAAAGATCAATGAACTGCATCACATTTTCACGTCAGAATAAGTGATGAAGTATGGCAAGAGTTTCAAGTACACATCAAGGGGAATAGCATGTGCAATGTGCATTTGTATACTGTCTAAAACGAGATCTAAACTGTCAACTGAAACGAGAAAGGCTTCGTCAGGTCAAATAGAGGTTATTGCCACATGAATGGATAAATGAAATGGAAAGAACTGCATCAAGAGTTAGGAAAGATGTGCAGCCATCAACTCATTGAAGGTCTGTTTGCCATCAAGATTGAGGCAGCGATTTGGTACATTCTCCTCAGAACAAGACTTTCAATGCATCAGTAAACACAATAAACACAAGCATTTCTGTTTTTATTTGGTTCTGTAATGAGGGTGACTTTGCCAAGAATACAACATCAATTATGGAAGTGAAAAGAACCAGAGATATCCTGAGTTATGGCGTAGGGAGGGTGAGCATTTTTGAACTTTAGTAGGTCTATGTAATGTCTGAAAGATGATGTGTGGTTGTGAGACAGAGAAGGGGGGGAAAGTTGAGTGCGTTAGCCAATGCATGTGCATGTGTGAGTGTTTATGTATTTAAGTGAGGGTTTTAAAGAGATAGTTCACCCAAAAATGAAAATTCTGTCATTGCCATTACAAATCTGGACGTAATAATATATATATATATATTTTTTTTTTTTTTAATTAAATAGAAAGGAAAAAGAATGTGCATGCTTCTCTTCTACAAAATTATTAAAGTTGACTTAAGCTGACAGTGCCATTTAACACCATTTAACCATCATAAACGTTGTCCATATGACTGCATTCCAAGTCATGAACCACAATTGTGTGAGGCATAGACTGAAATTTAAGAAGTTATTGTAGCTCTTAAATTAAACTTTTTCTACAAATAGGCATATGTGACTATCTAAAAAAGCCAAATTTGAATGCAAGCACAAATTCACATTCAAAACATTTTGACTTCAGAACACTAGGAACAAATAATTCAGATTAAGTTTGTGTCAACCTGGTCTAATAAAAATTTGTACCTCTGTGTTTAACACCTTTTTTCCGAACCTTACTGCACGTTTTGCCGCAGTTTCAAAGAGAAATTTCCACTGAGTGACGCTAAAACACGGGTTTAATACGTGAACCCTGGCATGTTTTAATTTCATTGACATAGGTGTGTATTGCTGTGTTTTTATTATGTTGCTTCTGGTACGAATTTCGGCAGTTTAGAATTCAAATATCCTTGAATTGTCATTAAAAGTTAATTCTTTATCATGTTGGAAATATGCCCTACACCAAAATCAACCCTTAACCTAGCCGATAGTGTTAACAAATGCAAAACTGATATAAAAACGCATTTGTTTATGCAACCATGCCATTAACCTATCGTCTATGAAAACCCATAGATATGAAGCTGGATATGTGCAATGCTAACGTTTTCAGTTTTCAAATCTCCCAGCATACTAATATTGTTTTGAAGTCATAACATGATATTCTTCAAATAATTGTGCGAAAATTGCATTTTATTAGTCAAAACTCTGTACTCTGTAGAGTTTTACTGCCTCAAGTGTTCATTTATTTTGGAAACTGCAGAAATATGTAGTTATTGGTGCGTACGGTATTTCGCATATCACTAAAAAGTGCCCCCAGTTATGTTTTTGCCATGAGGCCAAACCGTCACTGAAAATTGAAATGTGTACATTCTTTCCAAAAGTCTCTGCAAGTAATATCAGCATATACATTTTTAAGAGTAAATAATGGCAGACTTTTTATTTTTGGTAAACTACTCCTTTAAATGACACAGATTCAGAAAATTTAAATAAACATATATGCACTTAAGGTGCTGAAAAATAAGAAAGTGACAAACTAACTTAGGAATGGCAGAAATTGGAGCGACAGTCAAAGTTTATTTCAGTCGACGTAAAGCAGCCTCAGCAGGATAGTTTCACTTGGGAGGGAGAAACAGACACTTTTCCCAGCTCTTATTAAAGTAGCCCACTTACACACAAACACACGCACACACACACACAACTTCCTACTTCCCACAAACACAGTGGCTCAAATAAACAAAGGGATAAACAAGCTATGGGGAGCGTGCACTGTTACCCAGGAGCCAATGGGAAATAAACACAGCCAGTGTCTAATCTGGCTGCTTACAGTGAACAGTAAATAAACTGTCTTCCCCAAGGGCATTGTGGGACTGGACATGTCGACGGGTGCCCACGTGTACGACTCAAACATGATGCATGACCCTCGGGAACAATGACATGTTCAAAGAAAACAGGGAAAGGCAACCAAGATATTTGGCTGTGGATCATTTCCCATCAATACTATGCAGGGTACAACTGTTCGGATGCGCATATTCGAAATGTCCAGTGAATGACAGAAAGACAGACAGACAGACAGACAGATATACAGACAGACAGATAGATAGACTCTTTAGTTTTTTTAGATTTCACAGAGGGGCCTATAGCCATGTAGCATCTGGCTCAAACTTCTGACTTCCTCTAATCCCCCTCCAGTAGCCAAAGCACTGATGCAGCTCTACATTTTCCCCTCCTTTATAAATATTGCGGTCCATCGATCATTTCCCTTTACCAAACTTCGTCTCAAGCGCACCAAGGACAAGTGATTTCTGCCTCCAGCTTGATTTATTCATTTTCCTCGGAGCTCAGAACCCTGTAAAAGATCTAGGCTGGGTTTTGTGCATCAGGAGACCGACCTAAAACTATTTGTAGATTTGTAATCAGAGCGCCAGACTGGCCTGATTTATACCAGGCCTGTATTTTTAAAAGGATCCTCAATGTTTTCTCATCTGTGCTTGTGGGTTCAGAATTAACCTTAAATGCATAGCCCGGGTAGCTACATTTCCAAGATTTAGCAAAAAAACAAAAAACAATATACTTCAGATCTTTCTTCACCTTAATGTCCTTTTTTTCATTTTTTTTTCATTCTTGTCTGCTTTGTTCCCATTTTCAGACTATGGATTTTCCATGCATAGGAGATTTATACCAGACATTTCTAATGGGTGATAACCAGCAGGCGTATTTTGCCTGCATTTTAATGATGTGGAGCACTGTGGGTTAAAAATTTCACTACCACAACTTAGAGCTTTAGACCATGGCAACATACTCGCTATGGTTTAAAGGGGGTGAAATACTGCTCCGGCATTGCCAAGAAAGCTCTTTTATATTTGACTTTTTAAGTGACTGTTTTTTGGCCAACATCAATAATCAGTGTCACATTTTGAATGAAAACTCACTTCATGTTTATTAATAGGTAATATTAAATATAAGGTAATAACAAGGCCCACACAGAATCTGCACATTTGTGAGGGGAATTCTGTGGAATGGATTTAAATATGGTAAAATGGCTTAAACAGAGCACTGAAATCCATTTATGAATAATTCTTTCAAATTATAATTCTAAAATGAAAAAGAAAAACAAGAAACACACAAGTGGTAAGGTGGTGTAAATCTTTGGAAATTACACATTTTTGGGAATTCTGTGCGCCCAGATTCCATTTGGGGCAACAATTCCACAATATTCACTACACAACTATACAATAAAACATTATCTGTTTTTTGATGTTTTCTTTCTTTACCTCTTTTTTTTTCCTTTTTCCATGTATCATTTCTATGTTAAAATTAATTGTTAAAATATAATTTGCATGCATATGTAAAAATATGTATTGGAATTTTTGTGTCAATGTAGAAAACCAAATAAAGAGAATGTAAAAAAAAAAAAAAAAAAAAAAAATTATCTGAACATGGTGGGTGGGTTTTAAAACATTTTTATAGTAAATATTTGTCTTAAAGAGTTAGAGTAAGCATTTTTTAAAACTTTTATTGCCAATAAACAAAACAATTACGATTATGAAGAATACAGAATAACTTTTGCTACTAGCAACAAATGTAAAACCAGAAGTTTCACCTGATGTGTGTGTTTAGACAGTTTATATCAGCTTATATCAGCTACAGTATTTATATCTTCTGCTCTAAAATCAATCCCACAGTTAAATCCCATCCTTTGACATGACAAAATGTCACGTGTGCATCTAGAATATAAAATACACACAGTGCACATGTTTTATGTGCACTTGTTTTTATACTTTCCAAGGATACAAGTCATGGAAGACTTTTTCTTATGAAAAATTATCTTGGCAAAAAAAGTAACTAGAGCCAGTAAATCAAAAAGAAAAAACGGTAGAGTAGAGCAAAAAAATCAGAATATAATACCTCATTTTGATTAGCCTTTTTCAGGGCTTTTCGCTTTTTAAAGTTCAGAAAGTCAGGGAGAGAGAGCAGGGTAATGGGATATGTTGCAAGCTAGATTCAAACTTGCCTCACTGATGAGAGCGGCGGCATCAAAACTCATAGATTAACTGCTGACCATGGCTCCGACTTGTTTTGTTTTACTCTATGTACCTTCTCTTCTCTATGTAAATGACATTTTTTACATCTTTGCTGCCAGCATCTTCTCTCGCGGACACCATTGTAAATCTACTTCATTTGGTTTCTCTCTGGGCTACACTTGACCCAAACTGCTTTGGGCTAGTCTGTGCCAGGCACAATATTTCACCCCCTCTGGCGTAAGCTCAGTAATGGTTCCTCTACCATTACATCTCAAAAGACCTCACTTTTATGATTTTGTTATTTATAAAATGCTCGTATTATTCTAGGCAATACTGAACTTTTTTTTTAGAGATAAATTCATAAAATTGTAATTCTGTCTTGTACGCTATCACTCTCAATATGCTTCACATTAGGACTATCCATTGACCTCAATTTGTGTCACCACATGACCTGGAAATATGTAACTTATTGTATGGCAAAATATCGTTGCAGCTGGCAGAGCACACTTTATGCCATGTGGTATTAGAGTAAATGTCTTAAAAAGCAGATTTTGCTGATGCCTGCTGTGTGTCTGAATGTCACGCTAGTGCAGCTTTCAAAAGGGTATGTTACTCCGATCCCATGCAAATAACCACAAGTTCAAGATCTGAGAGGTCACAGTGCAAGACATGTAGGTTCTGCCAAAATAAATGCAGCTGTTTCACAAAAGAAATGACTGGTGCATATATTTCTTGGTACTATGAATAGCTTTGATCAGATTTTAAGCAACAAAACTGAGTAGCCTACACTGCTTTTGTTTATTCTTTAGTTTTTTTTAGGTTTTGACCTTGGAAAACCTGATTTACACATCTGGTTTGTCAAAATTCTGAATAAAAAAAAATGGCTTAATATCTCCTTTTGCATTTCATTTTTAAGAGCTAAAATATCAACTACCCTTTAACAGCTTGAAGTTGTTATAATTAAATTTTAAAATACATAAAAATACCAAACAGTTTTTAAAATTTCACAATATTAATGTTTTAAATGTATTTCTTATACAAATAAATGCATAAATCATACAGATCCCCAACGTTTCAATGGTGTGTGTGTATACATACATACATATACATATACATATATAAATTTGCTTTAAAAAAAAACGTTCAAAATTGAACTGTACACAACCCTTCGATATATCTGTAATAATTAAGTTTGGGTAATGCATCTATCTTCTCACAGTGAAGGTGGTTTTATGCTCACCTGAGAAACTGTCCTTATCCATTGCCAGCAGGTCTCTGGCCTGATACAAATAACATCGCAAATGATACAGGATCCCATCTAAAGAATCGAAAAGGAAGAACATCTGTGTAGTTTAAGCCATTATTTAAATCTGTGATTATTTAAAATGAGTTGGAAAACTGAAATGTTTGACTCACTATCGAAGAAACAGGAGATTGTCGGGCGGTTGACACCAAAGGTTGTTGTAACTGACTTATCGTCACTCTTTTCATCAACACTGCTCTATTGACAAAAAAGGAAAAACACTGTGAGACACATTATGCTCCTTCAACCTAAACAGTAGACTCACACATATGGAGATGGGGAAAAGATGGGGCATTCATGCTGGATCAGATATCACAATATTCCGACCAAAAGGATAAACAGAGTATGTGTTAATGATGACTCTGCTGTCAGTTGTGGAAAGGGCAACTGTATATAGACCACAAACCACTGGCATGAAGTGATTACATGTCACCGCTCCAAGACACTCGAATATCATTTTGACACATACAAAATTCGGAATCCTTTTCTGAATAAAATGCCTGATTATGTCTCTTAACCAGAGTGAAACTGCTATGTCATTTGTGGCTCACTTTATTTACATAACCCAATACCCTTGTACTGTATGGGTTTGAAGAAAAAAAGAAAAACACCCTCCAAAGTGCCCTCTGAAACAAGAACAGAATTAGGAATTATGAGTAGCTGTGCAGTGCTACCAGACGCTGAATCGCTATTTTAAATGTCACATTATTTGCGAACGCAGCTTTTAGCACCTAGCCAACTAAAGTCTGCTTTTTGATCTCTATGTAGCAGAGAAAAGTCTGACTTATTTTGGCGAATTGGATCGTTTGTCTTAAAGGGTTAGTTTATCCAAAAGTCATCCTAGGTGTATATGATCTTCTTCTTTCAGAAGAATCCAGCTGGAGTTATTTTAAAAACAACCTTAGATCTTTCAAGCCGTTTGATGCCTCTCAGAAGGTGTTGCACTGCATCAGTCCTTGAGAAGTTTAATAAAAAGCGCATCCATTAAAAAAAAAAGTGTCTCACGTGGCTCTGGGGGTCAATAAAGGCCTCCTATAGCGAATCAATGCATTTTTTGTAATATTCAAAATGTAATAATGACTTTAATCTAGCTTGCGCTCACAGTTGTAAACAAAGCAGTTCAGAATGGAATGGTGAGTTCAGCTATGAAGTGATGCACGCAGAAACACAGGGGAGAGATCAAACCAAAAAACGGTAACTAATTAGAAGTACAAAACAAGGATTTGTAAAGAAGAATGTCTGCGGATTTCGATTTAAGCCAAGAGTGTTTTTCCTTTGCTAATGTAAGGGAACTTTGTTTCCTTTGTTTCATGCGCAAAGGTGAGTTGAGACACTTTTTTTAATAGATGAGCATTTTATTAAACTTCTCAAGGACTGACACAGAGCAACACTCACTGGGTGACGTCAAACAGCTTGAAAGCTGTATTGAAAGCTTTATAACTCCAAATGGATTAGTCTTAATAGAAGAAAGTCATATACACCTAGGATGACTTCAGCTCATTTAAGGCCTAATTTTCATTTTTCATTTTCTCATGTATAGCAGTGAAAAGTCTGATTCATTCTAGTGAATCAATTAATTATAAACTGTTCTCCCTCCTATGTGGATTTGCTAAATCTGATTTATTTTAGTGAATCATTTGTCTTAAACTGGACTCTATCTCTCATAAGTAGCATTTGAAAGTCTGATTCATTTTAATGAAGTAATGCATGTAAAACACCTCTCTCTTATATTAACCAGTGTAAAGTTTGAAAAGTCTTTCTTTTGAATAGGTTCATCTTAAAATGCTCATATTTAGCTGTGAAAAGTCTGATTAATTCCAGTGAATCAATTCATTATAAATGGCCCTTCTTCATATGTAGATTTGCTGATTCATTTTAGTGAATCATTTTTCTTCAACTGCACTCTATCTCTAGCATTGGAAAGTCTGATAAATTTTAGCTAAACAATTCAAGCTAAAAAGCTATCTCTTATATTAAGCAGTGAAAAGCCAGATTCATTCAAGTGAACTGGTTGGTCCTAAACAACTCTCTCATGCAACATTGAAACGTCTGATTTGTTCTAATCTGATTCTGATTCAAAAAGTGTGTCCCAAACTACTCTCTTTCTCTCTCTCTCTCTCTCTCTCTCAAACAATAGCTTTGGGAAGTTATTCCAATAAATCGGTTCATTCACTTTTAATCTAGCAGGGGAGCTACAGGAAGAGCATGATTTTTTTTGTTGTTAAAACACTCAACATTTATGGGAATAACTAAAAATGAGTAAATTAACTATTTGAAGCTTATAATTGATGACTCTGGGTCAGAGATTTCAGGTTCACCTTTGCAAGGCACTTGGCCTTTTGCTTGCATCATAGATTCATTCCAGACCCTCGTCAACTCTGAGTTCTCAAGCCAGCCAAGCCTACACGACATCTCATGCCAAACTGCCTGGAATAGAGCTGTAACAATGGACCCAGTGGACCAGACTATGAGTAAAAGAATAAGCATACTAACTAGGCTTTATGCATACACCATCTTTCACACTCACTATTCCATCTCTGTCTCCCTGTAAATGATATCCCATGATGCCCTTATTTTACCAGGCTGATTCCACTTTGCTTGCCCAGTCTCTCTCAGCACCTCCGATTCGTCCAAGCTCAAAGCCCTCCACACCCATTCTCGCCTTTGCCTTGTCTGAATTGCATCTCACCCTCGTTTGATTCTCTCCGACCACTCTCCGTTTCTTCCATTACTGTCTCTCTTTCTAAATCTCAACCCAATTCCAGCTCCACATCACTCAAATAGTCAACCCTCATTACCAGCGAACACTCCAAGGAAAAGATGGCCGCCGGCCCCGTCTTTTCTAACGGCTCCATACGGCATCTCCAGCGCCGGCGACGGAAGGAGTCAGTCTTCTTCTGCTTAAGGTGAAACTTCCAGCCGACTAAAGAGGCATATTCCCAGCCCTCACGCTCCGACTCATCCGGACGCTGCTGTAGAAGAGTGGGCACACACAGAAATAGACAAATGTATATAATTGAACTGGACTGTATTAAAGTATTATTTTCATTATGCGTGTTCTGTGTGATCCTAACCAGCAGTGCACAGTGCAATACAAATAAAAGAGGACAAATAGCAGACATCAGGATCTTTAGGGTGGTGAGGAAAGGATTAGTGAGGAATTAGAGTTATCTAATAGAGTCGAAAGATGGGAGGTACGACTAGACAAATGTTTTGAAATCTGTGCTTGAAGAGTGCCACCATGAGGACAACTGATTCAACTCACAGTGACCCTAAAAATCATACAGACACTTAAACATATACTATATGATATGTGCATTTAATCAAATATCTAAGTTGTGTAATTATTGCTATTATTTATCTTTTCAAGCAAAACATTTTACAACAAAAGTTATTCAATTCTAAAATGATAGATGGATACATGCTTGAAATTAGGACAAAACTGCCTAAGATTAGGATGAAGACTTGATATTAATGAACACGAGTCAAAATTGCAGCATTGCAGGAAAATGTAATAATCACTGCATAAATAATAATAATAATTTAGCATCAGTACTTTTTTCTGTTAAATTGATTAAAACTGATAGTAAAGATATTTACAATCTCAACAAGACATGTTTCTTGAGCAGCAGATATTGGAACCTATGACCTTTGCCATTACAGGAATACATTTGAAAATACATTTGAAAAATAATACAGTTATTTTAAATTGTAATAATTTGTCACAACATTACTGTTTAATTAAAAACATGTAAAACATCTTACTGACCCCACACTTTGAATAGCAGTGTATAAATATATTCTTATCCGTTATTTGGTTGTCCAAAGACTTAATTTTTAATAGTAAATAATATAATCTTAACCACTTTTTGTACCCAAACCACTCTTTCACACATTTTTTTCTCTTAGTTTTTTATTCACTTATTCACTCTATTCACTTAGCCTCATTCATGCAACAAATTTGTGTAAATAATTCGTAAAACCATTCTTATGTAAACTGTCTCATTGAATTGAATGTGACATTTTATGTAAGAATGGATTTATGAATGGTTTAACACTGAATTTCTTCCACCAGTGTTTCATGAATGAGGCCCAACTCTATTCTCTCTGACGCTAGAAAGCTAATATGTTAATGTTCTTCAGTCTAACATCATTATTATTATCCAAAACATATTATCCGATCTCAAAAATGTATTTTTTTGTTGTTTATTATCAAAGTGTTAATTGGATAAAGACTTTCACAGAATGAATCAAAAAACTCTTTATCTCTCTCTCTCTCTGTTACACACTCTCACACAGATGATGAACATTAGGCATATTTGCGGCAGGACTTTATAGTTGGACCCCGGTTTTCCTGCCAAGTGGATTAGAGGTGTGGGATTGATTTCAGATTATTCTCAGATGGCATGATTAATTAGGTGTCCTCTCAAGCTCCATCTGCCTCTCACCAGATGTGTTTAGGGACGGGGAAGACCTCCTGAGACTACACAGAGCTTTTTATGTCACGCCACCCTGAGCTTTACCAGAATCCCCCACAATTCAAAGAGAAAACGAAGCCAAGATTCCTCTTTTGTTTATCGCAGTCAATATGAAACGTTGTTATTTCTCAGACTGAAAACAAACACTTGGCTAATGACTGATGTACTTTTTTGAGCGCCTCCATTTTCTGCATATCTCTCCGGCGGAGTCGGATCCAACGCCTCCGGCGGTTGGTGTGGTACATCTTCTCGGATGGAACCCAGGACTTTGGTCGGCGGTCTGGAGGGAAGGTTATTCCATATTCCCACCCTACAGATAGAAAGGGATTTATTGTAAAGGCACAATATATTAAAAAATAAGGAAGCTCATAAGTCAGTGGTGCATGTGTGTGCAGGAAAGGATTCTCAGAGTTTCCATACCTTGATCATCCACTGCACGCTTCAGGTCCTCGCTCCACTCAATATCCTCCCACAACCAGCCAGGGGGACACTCGATCTCATCTTTAGGCACGGCTTTTTCTCCATTCTGCCCCCCAGTGGACACAAAGAGAATGAAAAGGTCAGTTCCCGCCAACATATTAGTCCACTTATTAAAGTATTTTTTAAATACTATTTGACTAATTTCTCAGCAGCTCATGAATAACACTGTGAACTAAAGGTACAGTTTTGTTATGATACAACCACACACTGACCACATCCGTGTACCCCTCCGACATGCCAATCCACTGTCCTCCTGGCAAATGCATCTGATTTTCAAACACCTCTTCCAAAAAGCTTGTATGACCCGCATCAGTGTCATACAGCATTCTGGCCATCATGGGCATAAATACAAATCCATGTTATGCAGAATCAAAGGGTGTTTAATGATGCTGATATCACAGATAAGGATAAGATGGTACTCACGTTTTCTCTGGGCTGATGTACCAGTCTCCCGCCCAGCTCCATCCTGGAGCGGGTTTGAAGCTCTCCTTTGGGAGTTTGAATCTGCCAGTCACGTCACTGAACTTGGGGTATGTCAAACCCGTCGTACCCCAGTTCCCCACCAGAGCCAATTTAGTCTGGTTTTCATACTGTAGATCAAAATAAAATCACAGTAGGATTTTGAAAAAAAAAAGCATATTAGGATCACCAAGGCTGCACTGATTTGAAAATACAGTGAAATTGTTCTATTATTACGATTTGTTTTCCGTTATAAAATGTCATTTTGAATGCATCATCAGTCACATGATCTTTGATAAATTATTCTAATATGCTGAAACTGTAATATCATGGTCAGGTAAAATGTATTTTTAAGAGCAAAAGTTGCAATAGGTGAAAAAATTAAAGAATTAGTTAAAGTTGCATGTGGGTAGCTGCCCACTCACCGTTTCTGCAAACACAGAGAGTTTGCCCTCGGCAAACTGGTTAAAGGATTTGACATCAGTAGTTAGTCCGAACCACACCTTGACCCTGAGCTGAGCTGGGATCTTACTATATCCCCCGTCTTCTTGCGGATACTGAGCACAGATTGCACACAGAGATAGAGAGATTTATCAGCGCCCCTATGTTTCCATTCATCATTTGTACTGTAGCATTAATGTGTGCTCTGCCTGTGTTTACCTTCATGAAAACCGTCTGAAGTTGACCACAGTGCTTTCCACAGTAACCGTGGGAAAAGAGAACTTGATGGGCAGGGATTCTGTGGTAGGCCACTCGTCTGTCTCCCTGAAGCATCCAGATTATTATATCTGGCAGACTGTTCTGGGGCTGAAAGAAAAAAATTATTTCTTTTTCATTTGGGGAGTTACAATTTGAACCAGGAGTAAGTAGCACAGAATTGTCAAAAAATATTTTTTTACACCTGGTGTAAAAATACTGTTTTGCTAATCCAGTCACAAGTGAATAAAACTAAATACAATTGTGAACGGGATCTAAAATGTTTTGATCACTATTGACCACCAGAAGCAGTCAAAAGATGCTCACAGATACTCATGTGGTTGCTCAACAGCCACAAAAGACCGCTGCCTACTGACCTAACAGTAACCAAACAGTTAATGATATCCACTGTCTTCCATAGTATGAAAAAAAAAAACAATGGGGGTCAAAGGTCACCGGCAACTGTTTGTTTACATTCTTCAAAATATCTTATTCGGTGTTCAACAGAAGAAATTCATATAGGTTTGGAAAAACCTGAAAGTGAGCAGATGACAGAATTTTCTGTTTTTGGTGAACTATCCCTTCTTACATCAGGAGTAAGTCCATCTTGGCTGACCACTTGTGATCTGTTCAATGAAAGCACATCTTTATAGCAGGTGGAAACAGCACTTCACCTCCTCAGACAGGTGGCGTAGTCTCTGGGTCCAGTCCTCCGCCTGCTCCAGCACTGCACTCAGCTCGGTCTCTGCTCCGTGTTTGAGCGCCAGTGCCGCCTGCACTATCTGCTGCATGTTAATCTTACGCAGATTCCTCAGGGCTTTATCCAGCGCAGTCACACAGGGCCATTTCTCCAACGTGGGGAGCTCCTCACTACAGCACACACACACACAAGAGTGCTTTAATTTGTTATGGTGAATGCGAAACAACTTCACAAAACACTAGAGCACATCTGCACCTGCAGTCCGCAATGACATCATCGAGCAGCTGGACAACCTTCTGCTCCACTTCCTGTTCATCACTGCTTGCTTTGAGCGTCAGCTGTACCTGCTCCAGGTTTGATTCCTATTTTGAACAATGAAAACCAATATTAGGTTATACAGTTTTAATATACTTTGATGTGTTGATTGGAGCCATATCTTAGATGGTTCTGTTTCTCACCAGTCGGTCGACTATGCTGAGCAGCATGTTTAGGGCCTCTATGCGAGGGCTGACATCCTCCCACTCTGAAGACAAGACCACCACAGGTTTCACATTTCCCCATGGCAGGTAATAGTAATGGCAGCCTAGATAAGAGTACAATGGAAAACATATAAAACAGTGGAAGTCATGACAGATGCTTGAGTGAATGTTATTCAGATAACAATCTATTATTAAACATTATTGGGCATATTATATAATATATAGCTTCAATCTTACAATATTTTTGTATTATTTTTATTTATTTATTTTTATACTTAAAACTATTTTTTCACAAAATCACACAGGTCTCTGCATTTTTCCATTTACTTGTATAGATATGCAATACTGTTCAAATTTCCTCTCTGATATTTTATTAAATATGCAGTAAAATATAAATAAACATGTTCTATATGTGATTTCTTCTTATGATTTTAAAACTGACTTAAAAAACATCATCAACTAGTTAGGCTGCTCAATATTTTTGTGATTACAGTGATACGTGTTTCATGATTCATGATACTTCAATGAATATAAATATCTAAAGAACAGCATTTATTTGAAAAACAGATCCTGTGTAAAATTATACCAGTTTTGAACATAGTAAAATGTTATGCATTTTAGGTGAATAAGCTGTTTCATGAAATTAAAAAAAAAAAAAAGATTCCAAACATTTGAAAATGTTATATATTTACCAATCAATTGGATTCAAATTTATATTAAAGAATATTTAGACAGACAATCTTTGCTTCTGTTAAAAGAAGAAGAACAAGTGCTACAAAAATCCACTTCAAAGTGAAATCAAAGTTTAGATCTTTTTTACGTGGCTAACTAAAATCTGAACATATTCAGGTATAAATCATTATGTGGTTTCTCACCATCAAACACGGCCCTGCTGAACTGAGTGGTGGAGGCCAAAGGCAGACAGGTGTTGTCAAACTTGTTGCCGTAGTTGCCAATACTGACTTCAAACTGAACGGCATCATCCACATCCTGAAGAAGAGTGGCTGAGTAGAATGCAGCAAACAGGGAGAACTTCCTCTTCCGCATGAATTTCTGTATGACACAATAAAACAGAGGTCCTTCACCTCTTCTGAATGATCCATCCTGCGTAACATAATCCCACGTCTGGTGCCAAACCCAGCCAGAGGAACTGATCTCACCTCTACCACCAGCAGGTCATCAGGGTGTATGTCCACAGTCTTTTGCTCCACCTGATCAGACAGCTTTGTTATGACCTCCAACAGCAAACGTCCACGATAGGCCACACCCTCTCCCTACGTCCAAAAAAAACAAACACATAGCAACTTAATTTGTAAAGTTCTTCTCAAAAATTCTTTAGCATTGTTAAGGCAATAAAACTAGTCAGTCATCATATGAAGGAGCATGGGGTATGTTATGCTACTTTCAAAGTTATTCCAAGTTAGATTTGGGGAATTACATATTCCAGGCATAACTACAAATTAAATATGAATATTCATTCTACAGAAAAAAGCATGCATAATACAAAGGTTTAATATAAGAACAGTAATCTAGTGAAACCATTCTGATATTTAGAATCATAAAAATATAGGTAAAAATTATTTGATTACGCAAAAACATATATACACACACACACATACACACATACAAACATACATACATGTATATATAGAGAAAGCAAATCTCACCTTTCCAAAGTTTAGTACCTCATGTGGGTCTGAGAAGGCTGTGAATTCTCTTGGGCTCCCATACATGTTGACGTAGCAGGGGCCAAATGTCGGAAGAAAGCCTATATTGTCATCCACTAATTGACATTAAATAGAGAACAGCAAGAATTAGTCACCTACACATTTAGGAGCAGTAAAATGTATGTACATTTAAATGACCAAATTGCTTCTTGAGATAAATTAAGTGGCAAATATATTTCCATTTAGTCATAGAAGACGACTTCTCTAAAGGCCAGTCGAATAAAACTATAGACAGCAAGTACTATAGCCCAACATACTGTACGGCTAAACCTGACATAGGTGTGATCTATAGGAAGGATAGCACACAGATTTGAGATCAGAGAGACACACATACTGATGTCGTGGGAGATCCTGGGAGGAAACTCATCTGAGTGCATAGAGAAATAAAAATGTTGAGACACAATAAGGATAGGATAAGTGAAAATAGCTCTTTTGCTATACAACCTCATGCATTTCATCACCTCTTCACCAGGCACTGAGTTAGAATAGCACACCAAACTCAAACTCACTCACAAAAGATGGTGAAACCAGCAGCCAACTGCTAACATACTGAAACCATTGCAATGCAACACTATTCTGTCAACTAAGCCACATAATAAACCTGAACTGTCATGCCTCCCTGGTGATAGCATGAATGCTTAAGAAAAAAAAAAGTTCTTTGTCATCCTTGCCTCTAATTCAGATTAAGGCACACAAACCAATTTTACACAACATTCCCCAAAAAGCAGTGTTAATTTCATTCTCAACTTTCAATTCACAGCCAGTTTATTACTAATATGCAAAATCAAATCAGCAAGCAAACGAGGATTAGTGTCACACTGGAACCAGCACAATATTGAACTGATGAAACGACTTTCAACATTGTAAACTGAAAGAACTGAACTACAAAGAAAAATAAATTCTGATACCAAAGTTACTTTTACCTATACTAACTAAATAGACAGAGACTACAAATAAATACAAATGGCAATCATTGTGGCACAGACACGGCTGTTTACTTGAGTGAATCGAGGTGTCAAGTTGTGGTTTTGCCAATGATATGAATTTTGGGAAGGACTGATTGTAATAAGCTTTTAGTCTGGGAATCTATCATATCTATATATATTGTTCAGCAGTTATGTTTAATGTTTTTAATTGTGCAGAAATAATGAACTTCATCATATAATCTTTAAATGGTAGAGCAGTGGTTCTCAACCAGGAGGCCGGGGCCTTTAGCGGCCCTCAACGAACTTCCAAAGTGATGTCAAGGTTTGAAATAAGCATAAAAAATAAAAATAAAACAAAAAACACTAAAATGTAGCCCTTCAACAATGGATAGAAACTGTGAGTAAGAACTATTTTAAAAAATCTGTATGCTTAATGCTTATCCAGTAAATTGACTGGAAATATCATTAAAAACCATAGGTAAGAAAAATTGGGAACCTCAGACAACATTTGTCTCTTAAAACTTCTAGCATGCTGAAATGTATGGTTGTGCAGTGGGGGACCTTGGAGTCAAAAAAGTTGAGAACCACTGGTATAGAGTGTAAAAAAGCTGTAAAGCAAGACAATGACCTAAGGAGCCCCTTAGATTTGATACTACAATATAACAACAGAGTTAAACCAACCATTTGCATGCCACAAAGCACAGCCTACCTTCAATTTCTCCTCCAGGGGCTGAGATTTTGGAAATACACAAGTGTGTAGTGCCAATGACATCATTGTGGCTGGCTCGATCCCTGAAAGAATCAGAATAGGAAAGGATAGAAGATAAAAAAAATGTATCACAAATTAAACAATCCATATTAACTTATGGTGGCTATTTTCGAATTTGAACTGACCAATCTAAGATGCGTATCCTCATCTTTTCACACATGGATGGGAACTGGAGTGAAAAACAGACTGTTAATAGACCTAATGAAGGGCTTGCTATGTAACTGTGTGAGTTGAGTGTTTGTCCTTTACCCTAATAGGCAGAGTGAGGCTCTGGTTCCACTGAGGATTGGCGTTTTTCTCCAGAATCTTACTACTGATCTAGAGATATAAAAATATAAAAATCAGTACCTTTTCAGCATCTTATGGATACCTCATGATTAAACTAATTATGAAATCAGAAGTACCGTTTTCCCTGCAAAGTTAACCTCCACGAATGGATCCACCAGGTTCTTTCGATTAGTTTCAAAACCAAGGAACTGTTTGAAACCATCCATAAGAGCATCATCCACTGTCCGAGGAGAAAAGCAGATTAAGAGATGAAACCGAAAACGCACGTCTACACACAAACGTGTTTGATACTCACTCTGAGGCAGGTCTTCTGCTCTGTACACTCGGAGGATAAACGTGGCTCCTGTCAAGGTGAGACCAGCTGGTCTCAGCAGGTTCCCCTCTATATCCTCCTTTTCTTCCAGACCCTCTTTCTTATCCATCTGACACACAGCATTGGTGTTTTCAAAAGAATGAGAGAAGTCTATACAATAAGGTTCAATGCTCGATCACGCTCAATCTATCTCTCACTTACCGGCGGTTCATCACCTGCAGCCAGCACAAACAGGCTGACCTTTAAATAACCTCTGGCCCCTGCAGAAAGATCATCAGGGTCTGCCAGCAACAACCATTTCCTGAGAATAGCATGTCCTGTTCGGTGGAATAGAAAAAAAGAATGCTAAAAGTAAATGTGGCTTCAATTTTAAAGGCAACATGCTTAATTGAATTTCAGTCCGACTCAAGATTCAAAACACTGTCGAGGTCCAGAGGTTTGTTTGTTCTGAGACACAATCAAATGAGCAATTAATATCACATTATGACTATGTGGTACTTACGGTGTTCATTATACACCATGCCAACATCCAGCTGAAAGACAAAACAATGAAACCAAATTAGCACTATTATTAGCCAAATCTGAAATAACAGACACATGCGCCTTGAAAATGAGAGATCAGAGGGGGAAAAAACATGCCTGTGACCAGTAAAGAAAACAGAAATAAAGAAATCCCGGAACTCAAGAAGAAATCATCAAAGAGGACAATGATTAAGAGGAGAAGGGTGATTAAGAGGGAAGAAAAATAAGAAATAAGAGCAAATCTACCTTGAATTCTCCAATGACAGAGTCTTTCCGTAGTGACTTTGAGTCAAATACCTTGAACAGAACAGAAATAGAGATGATAACTGAAGGTTTGTGTTAAATGGAAACAATGGCATCAACTACATTAATTCGGACAGTAACAGAACTTACGGTTATAAATATAGGCTCATCAAAAAGATCTGAAGGTTTCTCATAGAAGTTTAGAAAGAAAGTCTGAAAGTAAAGAATAACATTTACCAAGCGTTATCTGAATTTGTTTACATGATTTGTATACCCCCAGTAACTAAACAGTGGGAAAATAAATAGTTACCTCATCAAAAAATGGATTATTGCCCTTCTTGATGCGTGTTCTCTTTGTCTGTCCTCCAACTGTGACCTTGACGACTGGTTTAATGTTAACACCAGGGAGCTGCCTTCCCTCAATGATGCGCAGCCGTACCTAATATTAACATACAGTATTAGCACTTTTTAAACTTTTCTTTCAATATAACATCTATTGCCCCTCTATATAAACATTACTAATATTGTTCTTTTTATTATCATACTTAATATAATTTATCAAGGTCATGTCATCTCCATGTTGGAATCTGCTTTTTTCAGCAATCCTCTGCCAAATGACAAATTTATTTGTACAAAGAGTCTGAACAGATGCACAGCCTTTAACATCAATAATAAAAGATAAACGAAGTCTTATCTCCTTCCTACAAAAGGTATTTGTTTTTTACATTTAACTATTGGTTTATTTAGTTAGGTGGATTTTATTATTTTTTTATAATTTAGTATTTTTCTCAACAAATCGTTCAGCTGAGATGAGAAGCGATGGCTTAAATATGCTTTTTTTGTTATTCTTGGATCTATTCTAGAACACAATGCTCAGATGTTTGTTTTATTAACACATATGTTAGAGCATACTGTCTTGCCTAGAGCAAATAAACGAGTTTAAAGGCAAAATACAAAATTTTTGACACACTCCACCTACTTTGTATTACCACAAGGTGGCACTATTTTAAAAGCAGAGGCATAGAATAAAAATAATAGCACATTTAAATTAAGTTGACAGGGTTCAACATTTAATTCAGGTAAATACTGTACAATTAGGGAGTCCATTCTGTACGATCAGTAAGAAAACACTATTAATCTAATCTACTTTTCGTGGTGGTGTAATCACGGAAATACACAAAAAAATGAGTGGGCAAATTGTGGATCCATTCACACACATACAGAGATACACATATACACACACCTGGAGGTCCTGGGGTTTGTCAGACAGGGGAATTTTGTTGCTGTTGCGTTTCTTTTTCTTAAGGCCTTGGTTAATGTTCGGTGGGGTCTTTTTGGGTGGTGCTGTAGGGGCCCCAGTGTCCTGACCCAGGGGCCCTGGCACAGGTTCAGGCTCCTCCGCCACCTCCATCATCAGCATGCTCTCAGTGTCCTCCTCGCCCATAGTGTCCAATGAGAAAACTACAAATACACAAGTTATAAACGACTATCTGATGCAGCCCTGATTTGACAAATATTAGTGTTATTAAATGTAAGCATCCTTTAATAAAGCACTTGCAGTACATGTGTGTATGAAGGGAAGCTATATTCAGTGTTAGCACACTGACCTGTAACTGTGTCTAGCTCTACTGGCGTGTGCTGGGCTTCTGGCTGTGGAGGAGGCTGGAAGATGGGAGCCATGCCTGGAGGAGGGATATAAGAAACCTGCAGGGTAACAGTGGCCTGAAAGAGAGAACACAGACTGAAGATCTGAAATCATGCAACAGCAATGTGAAAATATGCAACAAAAATCTACCTCCAGTAAAAAAAAAACACAGTTGCACAGTTGATATCAAACTCGATAATAATAAAGAATGTTTCTTGAGCAGCAAATCAGCACATTAGAATGATTTCTGAAGGATCATGTGACCCTGAAGACTGATGTCATTAAAGTAATAATTCAATTATATTTCAAAATAATACTTTTTACTGTATATTTTTATCTGTATTTTGTATTTTTACCTTACTTAACTCTGAAGATGTTAAGCACCTATTTTGTATTTGTGTAACATTGCTAAATTAAACGTAAAATTGCTTTGAAAATACTTGATTTATTTTGAAATTGCTATTAAAGTTTTTTGGGAAGGGTGGGAAAGACAAGTTGCATGCTAAAGTTGTTTTTGAGATAAGACCGGCGTCAGGGTGATACCTTATAATGTACTTTCCTGAAATTATTTCCGGAGTCAGCTATTTCAAGAGAACAAGGATGCAAAGGAGCTAAGAAAACCAACTCCACCTTTCCCTCTCCATCACCCAACGTCAACCTACACGCATGCATACCCACACACAATGCCAGGAAGTGGCACTCTGTGGTCTAAGACAAAAGCCTTGTAGTATTTCTTAAATTACATGTGGGACAAGGATGACGTGAATTTATGATGGAAAATATTCTTTTCAGTACGGAGAAGGGAAGTGCAGACTGTAGTAGACATGAAGGTGGGATGTTGCCACCAACAGGAAAGGTCCAAGCTGTACGTTTTTCAATCTGTGAGTGTGAAAGTTAATTTGATAGACGTTTGAGTCAGTGTAAACAGTGAGAAACAGATCAAACGCACCCCTGTGCTGTTTCTTTTGGTGTCTACCAAGGACACAGTGAAAGTAGCAGCCAGATTTGGAGAGTTGAGCACATCTCGAAGAGTGACCCGACACTCCCCGAGAAACCTGTAAAGATACACAAAGGGCTATTTAACAACTGTCATGCTATTTCAAGATGAGGATTAATGCCAAGAAATAAAAATACACACAGACATGCTGTTACTAAGCTAAACAACTGTGACACATGACTATGCATCTGACCCTGAATGACAGATTTTTCACTGTCTGGCAAGCTTTTCTAAAAATTGCTGTTCTTCTGTTTCATTCTTAGGCTCAGATAAGGTTTTAAAGGAAAGAGGAGACATGGCAAACCACCCTTGCTAACTTCCTGTGGGAATTCCCCTCTTCCTTCCTTTTCTTTCCCTCCTCTCCTATTACACCACTTTATTCCTTTATTATACTGATGATATTTCACCCAATATTCAAGTGTGTTATGCTAATATAGCATTTACTGACTCTTATATTCATGTATGTGTCTGCTTATACGACTAGTAAACAGACGAAACATAAATAAACATATCGTTTTTTTGTAAAATAAACTGTTCACTACAGAATTTGAGACTTCACTACACTTATATGTGACAACCTTTTGACGAGACGAGAACAAGACATTTTAACACGTCTTTTGGTTCCAGGTTTTAAAGGCAACAATAGCTTGGAAACCATGGCAAAAGCAGTGCATGCTGGGATATAACCTACTGTTCATAAATTTGTCATCAGTAAGATTTTTTTTTTTCTTTTTTTTAAAGAAATCAATACTTTTATTAACAAATATGCTTTAAATGGATCAAAAGTGATAGTTAACACATTTATAATGTGACAAAAGATTTCTATTTCAAATAAATGCTGTTCTACAGAATGTTCTTTTAATCAAAGAAACCTGGAAAAAAAAATCACGGTTTCCACCAATATATTAAGCAACAAAACTGTTTTCAACATTGATAATATTAAGAAAAAATTCTTGAGCACCAAATTTGCATATTGTAATGATATCTGAAGAGGTTCATGTGTTTATTACAATTACAATTCAAATTACATTAAAATATAATTCATTTATTTTAACTGAATCAATTTATCAATTAAATGCACCTTGATGAGCATAAGAACGTTTAAAACATAATTTCAAGTCCAAACTTGTAGGTAGACAGTTATTATACAAGCATGGATGACCTTCTATTGCTTAGAAACTAAAAATGTAAATGTGTCAGAGTGGGATGCTGTATTGAAATAAATATTAAAATGATTTTTTTTTAAAAATCTGATAGTTTTTTTTTTTTTTTTTACTGTTTGAATTTAAAAACTTTAAATTAAAATTAAGTTGACATTAAATAATGTTTTAGATTAACAAAATGACCTAAAAGCACATTAAGTATGTTCTATATTATTTCTTTGAGGTTGGATAAAGCGAAAGGCCAATAAGGAACTACTATTGGTCATAATGAGAATATGGGAACGCAGAGCAAATGAAGTGGATGTTTACCACGTTCCACACTAATGACCCTCGTCATTTAAACAAAGGTGCATTCCATAAATTCTACAACAACTGAATTGTTGAGCAATTGTTTCATGTCGGCAGAGGAGCTGCTTTTGCATAATATTCTGAGGGACACATACAGTACACTCTTATGAACAGAAAGAGAAACATAGAAGTGAGTAGTAAGAAATTAAAAATGAGACTGAGAAGTAAGAAATGAGAGTACAAAAGCGAGAAAAAGTACTTGCCTATTTCTGCCCATTTTTTCATGGTCCTTGACCACAACATGAAGCTCTGCTCCAGAATCTAAAGGGACACCCTTCAGGTCCCACTCAAAACCCTGGGAGAAAGAAAAGAGTGACGACAAAGGGACAGAATCATCTATTGGCAAAACATTTAGAAATTTCATTATAGTAACAGTAGTGGTTAATTAATGTTTGTGAGCTAGATGTAATAAGTGATTAACCAACCTCATTCCAGACAGGATTGACATTATTTTTGATGACTTTGGTCTTCTTTTTTGTCCCTACAACAAAAGAAAGAATACAGTTAGTGTTTTTGTAACTGAGTTTTCCATGAAATATACACTAAAGTTTAAAAGTTTGAGGTCAGTAAGATTTTTTGCAAGCAGATGAACACTTTTATTCAGCAATAATTTATTCAATTGCTCAATGGTGTTATGTAGGCCTATGGTGGCGGTGTGCGGTTTATGTTACAAAAACATTATTCACTTTATTACTTTATTACTCCTGACATATTCACAATAGGTCTAGATCTAGGTTGCAGGTAATCAAAATGAATGTTTATTTAATCACATTTGGAAAAAAGAAAATTAAAACAGAAACATATTATCAGAACAGGGCATACGAGGACAGTGTGTCTAATGTAATATTCTACAGTGGCTGGCCTCCAGTAAATCCATGATGAAAATGTTTTCAGCGAGAGGAAGATGGACAATGGGTACTAACTTCCACCTGATAAATACAGATGAAAGATTTCCACAGGGACACAGGTTAGGCTTGACATTGAGCTTGTACTGGTGGAGGACAATTCACAGCCTATCTAATGAGCAGCCACACACATATTTCAAGATGTTTAGACCTTGTGCTACTGTACAAACAGTAGCAGCATGCACAAACAAATAAGCTACCAATAGCATGGTGAACCCATTCAAATCACCACTGGTCTGTCACGCTACAGAGTGTTTCAGGAAGGAGCTCTGCTTATCTTCCTGTTTTTGGTTGTAGATGTAATGAGGTATGTGAATAAAGCAAGAACAAGCTCCTTTGGCACATATAGGCCTACACTCACACTCTTTACCTGACTAAAATAGACCTGGAGCCTGAAAACCTTTGCACAAGCCAGAAGAGGACAACAAAAGATGGCGGATAAAGACAAACACTGGCATGCCATGACATCCTCCACCAGAATGTGACGGAAACTGGCTGGAATGTTCCTAACCGTGACCCTCGAAGCCCTGGGCTTTATTTAGGGTGCATTTCAAAACACATCAGATTGCAGTCGATGGGTGGATACAACTTGAGAAATAGCCAGGAAACCAAAGCTTTGATAAGTATGAGTTAAAAATATCAAGACTGAGATCCTAGAGCTTCAGGCCCAGTCCAAATACATGCATTCAGTTTGTATTAAACATAAACTGGATCTCTAGATACAGATAAAGATACAGATACACTTTCAGTTTTGCCACACCAGACTGAACAGAATTGTTGGTTGTCTTGTCGGCAATACTAACAGTCCTCCTTTTTCTGTCAATACCTTTCATTTTAAAAACACTTGCCGTCTGCACATAGTCAGTCAAATTCTCATGCTGTATCTCTCTCTCTTGCAAAGTCTGCATGTATTACTGCTTACTCAGAGCTCAAATTAAGGACTCTGGCAGTTGGACCGGGAGGATAATTTGCTTCTGTGATGTCTATAAATGGAGATGGTATTTGATACCGTGCCTGAAGAAAAAAAAAAAACACTTACTGCAGCTAATTTATGTCTTCCAGTCTCACCCCCTCTCTTAAACATTCACATACAAAGGAAGACACGCATTTAAACACAAGATCCCTCTGATTAGAATGGAATCAGACTAATTGCGATTCAAATGGAAGCTGTCTGAAATTAAAACCCAAAATGCATATCTAACGAGTCATGGGAACTAAATGGAAAAACAAATAAGAAAAGTAGATGACCTCCAGATGTGTCTAATGAAGTGACCTACTCTTTGTTCAACCTAGAATAAAGGCCAGAACACCTGATTTCCCTTCAATTGTTTAGTGTAATTGTTTATAGAGTGGTTGGAGTGACTCAGTATCTGTTTCTGTCAGAATGAGAGGAAGCCTTTTCATCACATGACAAAGAGGTGGAAGAAGAGATTACCCTCACTACATAGAGGAAATTCACAACTGGTTTATGTCAAGATATAACATGCACAGATAAGGGGATCATTTCCAACATAATGCAAATTAACGTAATGAGAAAATGGAATAAAAATAAGAAGAGAATAAAATGAATGGATGAACAACCAAATGAACAAATCAATGTCGTAAACTAAAAGGATTGTTAATTGTAATAAAACTTAAATAAAATAAAATAAAATATTAGATAAGAAAAATCTACAGAAATTAGAAAGGTTACATAGCCTTTACTAACTGAAAAGCTAAATAATAATATATATTTTTATTACAAACATGAAATTACTCAAATTAAGCAAGTACAACTGAAATCTAAAATATTTGTAATAAATAAAAATAAATGCTATGATAATATTTAAATAATAGTAACTACTCTCTTTGAGGGAAAATGATTTTGAAAAATAAGTTTCCACTTGAAATTTCAAAATCTCTGTTCTGGTTTCTGTTCAGGATAATGATCACTAGTGATCTGCTAAATAGCACGAGGCAGGAACTGCAATGTCACTCTGAGCATCCTGCTAAATGAAGTCCTCAAAACAATCTACATCCTTATCCACTTCATTTTCAATAGCTTAAAAGTAATTCTATCTTAATTATATGTGTTCTTGTTTTGTGATGATTTGAACAATCACATAGGATGATTAAAGGAAGAAAAGTATTTTGTTGCCATGGAAACTCAGTACACAAAACACATCTAGCTCATCAATCCCACATGCTCACAAACGAATGTTCCTGTACATCCCTGTGCTGGAACAGGAAACATGGAACAATGAGAGGAACTGCCACTCAGTTTGTGAGGCAGTCTAAAACAAGTGTCCGTCACATTCATTCATTCAGTGCAAGAACTGATAAAAATAATTCATCCAGCTCAAATCTATCCATAAATCTAGATTATGTAGCATCTTGCAGTGATATGATCACTCTGTTATTAGCTGTAATGATCCACTGTCCTAGAGTAAAGTTATCAAAACATATCAATTGGCAGAAATCTGCTTTCTACCTTTCAACAATAAACATAAGACTAACCGGTCAAAAATGTCCCTTTGAACACAAAAGTGAAATTACTTTACATGAAATACTATTATTGTTAGTAAACAAATGCATTTTTACTATACTGGTTTGCGAACAAATAGCACTCATCTACCGAACAGTCTCAAATACTGAAATCTGCATCTGATCCTACTTTTTCATGCCCTCAGCTGGATAGACAACCATGTTTTTGATGTCATCTCTTACCTCTGAACGTGATGCTAGCAAGCGGGTCACTATGCCTCTCCCCTTTTTCTACATTTCTCAGATTGGTCGCCCTCTGTAGAAAACAACTCAACATGCTGCCGTGATGCCCAAAGTCTCCAACAAGAAGCAGGCCAAACTACCATCAGACCACAAAAGAGAGACAGATCCTGACAGGACCTTCACAAAGGTTGCTCTGGAGATAAACGTGTCTTGTGATCTTTAGGTCCAAAGCTGAAGATGAGTGTGGCATCCAGAATGGAATGTATCAAACCAACCACAATCTTGAAAATCAATTTCTGTCTGCGTCCCTGATAAGGCGTCCAAATTGATCAATGTGTTTCACAGTCTTCCCTCACATGTGTACACAGAGACTGTCATGTAGGAACCTACAGAGACAAACTTAGTGTGGACCGCACTTTCCTCTCCAGTGACCCAGCCCATAACTCCAGAGGAAATTTAAACATTTCCTGCAGCTTGTTCTTCTCTCTCCTCATCCATCTTTTCTCTACAGTCTTTTAATTAGCATATAAAACATTTTTGAATATAAAACCTCTTTATGTTAAAAAAAAAAACTTGTATAATGCAGTGGGTTTGCGAGAGCAACATCTTGTAACAATTAGTGTAAGCAAAATATATTTTGGGATTTAATGGCACCTGTAATTACCCACATCAAAATCCACTCATTTATAGAACTTACAAAGATAGTTATCACACAGTGTTATTTTATTATGATAATATACTGAACTACAAGAGTCTCTGCTGTGGTCTCTGTACTGTAGGCTTGTTTACTGTTAGCTGACATTTCCAGGCGAGGAGCACCACCTACTGCCATGACTTGGTCAGATTTCAAGAAGCCTGAATGCACATCTCGCTGACTTCGAAAGTTTTGTTTTATGTTTTGAGAGCCTCCTAATCAGCCTGACACAGCAACTGTGGTTCAGCCAATGGTACGAGCTTTGGGCGAGATGCTTCAGTTTGTCCACCAATGACAGATGACGGGAATGTTCACACAAGTGAGGCCTTATATTTGCAATACAGTCTGCTGATGCTAGCCTGCACACTTCACATTTAAGCTTGCATCATCCTGTCGTATAAAATAAGATGAGATTGAAATGAGATGATGCCAAATTTACACTGCAAAGAGAAGCGCTTCTGAAGAGGCATTTAGGTGTTTGTCCATAAACTCTTTCTTGCCGTTCAAATGTGGGAAGAATGCATTTATACAGCAATTACTACCATATACTTTGATATAGGGACTGAGATGGGACAGAGCATGAAAAATTAGTTTTTTAGCTATTATCAAGCATTGCGACTGAATTTTGAGCACTTGGCTGTATAAGATGCCTATTTTAATGATTTACAGGAAATGTAGCAAAATTTTGGATCATTAATATGTGAATTACTATATTTAAATGAAATATTTTTATGTAAAGAGATGTTGGTTTATTGTGATTTGCAATGTCATTTTTTGTTACATCTTCCAAAGCCTCAGCAATCAAATGCGCAGCAACAAAACTGTATATACAGTACAAAGCAATCCAGTAGAACTGAGAACACAAGACTATGCTCTCATAATAGTTTATGTGCATCAAAATGCATCACTGAATGGATGTAATGGAAGGTAATGCTGTATTTTATTGATCTCCTCTCTGCTTGCTGGTATGTGATTGCCTCATGACTACAGCAATGACAAGCCCTCTATTGAGCAAACAAACTGCATTCCTCAAGAAACACTAAGGGTTTGAACCCTGAGGGTGACCGAGCTTGCATATCTTTTGGAGATAAACATTGAGCAAAAATTCAGGTCAAGTACTTGAATATGAGAAAATATTAAAACATCCAGCTGTTTGGGCAATCAGGATCCGACATACTACCATTCAAAAGCTTGGGGTTGGTGAGATTTTTTAAATATTTTTGAAAAAAGAATCTTATGCTCACCAAGATTGCATTTATTTGTTCAAAAAGACAGTAAAAACCGTTATATTGTGAAATATGATTACAATTTTAAATAATTGTTTTCCATTTTCAAACATATATGTATAAGTAATTTATTGATGTGATGCAGTCTTATATTTTCATCAATTCTATTTAATAATTATTATACATGGTTTCGCAGGCAAAAAAGAATGGCCTGGCTGACACAGAGGAGCCCTTCCTTTCCATCTCATGTGAATTATGGGCCCCTAAAAGCTTTGAGTTTAGAGCAAACAGGAGCCCCACATTGAACCAAACTCTGATGACATAGCATCTCTTAGAAACACAGAGCAGATCAGCAGCACTCTCTCACACACACATATTCCAAGTGCAACAGGACACCCATAAATATACACAAGAGAGAGAGAGACTGCAACTGCTTTTCCAATAATAGCCGCTGGATGGAATGTGGAAAGTAGAAAGACTGACAAAAAGACAGTGAGCGAAGAGAATCAATATAATGTGATCGTGCAGAAAAAGAATATAGCAATCTAGAAAAGCTCTCTACAACCTATTCTACATAAAAAAAAAAAACTCTTACCTTCATAAGTGACAGTGCAGTAGGCATCGCTAATGTCCTCATCATGCGTCAGCACATTCTGGGCGCACAGAATAAACACACGCAGCATGGGTGGACGGTGATAAGGGAAGAATCCGCAGCTGGTAACACTTGTAAGTCACAATACAGGGCACTGTGGTCCCAGATCGAGATGGACTACTGGGGGGTGTCCGGATCCCAAATATTTCCCAGAGAATCAGTCTGGTTTTCACTCCAAGAACAGAAAATGAAAAGAGATGATAGAAAGGAGAGGTAGAAAGAAAGAGAGTAAAGCTCTGCCACAGACTGCACACAGGACAGGAGTCTGATGGGACTGTAGCTGGTGTGCTGCTGCCCTACTTCCCGGCACACTCACACACAGCTGGCTCTAAACCCCCTGACTCATATACACACTGCCCTTTCAATCACAGTCTGCAGCTCCTTTTAAAGGGACAGGAGACTTTTGGTCAGCACCTGTTAAAGCAACCGTGACTCACGCGTTTTGGGAAGTTCACTCCAGCTGCTTTCTACAGTATGTTGCTGACAAAACAGTAAGGAAGGTTTAAGAACAATTGGCAATGTTCAGCACTGTATAGATGTATGGAAACTGCAAAAGGTGTTAGACCAGAGACTGGGATGAGAGACCCTTTCCCATGATACTTCTAAGAAGATTCAAACCTAAAATTATAAAATAAACTTAAACTCAAAACCATCCTCATAATTGACATAGACTACTTTATGACTTTATTAGGAACGTGTGGCTCAAATTTAAACAATTGACTTTAAGTATGTCAACATTCCTCAGTGTGAATCCATTGTTTTTAAAACAATGAAACATTGATTGGGCAGTCTTTTTTGTTTTTCAGGTTAACTGATAGTAAACTAGTAACTGATGAATCTGCCATTATTATTACCATCCTGCAATTCTGGAACATGAGGACACCTCAAAATACATAGCACTGATGGGCAGTTAATTTCATGATATTTTCCTATATTGTTTTGTCATGATCCCATTATATCTGCTAATTTTGTTTCTAGATTAACATTGGTTCCACATCAGAATGTAAACATAGAGGACAGTTACAGTAAATGGAAATTTGCACACACCTTTAAAGAAACGAAACTAAACTGGGGTGGGGTGGGGCAATTTAGCCTATAGTCAAGAGCTACTTCTGTACAGTAACTCCTTTTTATTTATTTAGGCTTCACTTTTTTTCTTTCTTTCTTTTACGTTTAAGGAGTCCTTTTGTTTGAATGCACTTAGAAAGAAACATAGTTTTACACCAAGCATGATTATAATGTTATACTGTCTAATGATGTTAACAAAATGACAACTATTACAGTGATAAAAAATAAAATAAAACCATTACTGGTCCAGTTCTCAAATAGCGACAACCTTAGCCTTATTATAAGAATAACAAAACTTGCAAAGAAAAAGGTGTTCTATGAGTATTACGCAACATTTTATAGTGAAGTGAAACTGAAACCTGTTTTACCTCTTATAAAACCTGGTCTGATCTTCTTTGTACTGTACTTTTCTCCTGAGC
Organism: Carassius auratus; assembly: GCF_003368295.1. Lineage (NCBI taxonomy): Eukaryota > Metazoa > Chordata > Actinopteri > Cypriniformes > Cyprinidae > Carassius > Carassius auratus. The sequence continues at coordinate 9,439,621 of NC_039249.1, read as the reverse complement.
CGGAGACAACACCTACAGACAGGTGAGATTTCATAGACTAAAAATCTAAAGCAATGTTATTCTAAAGCAATTAACTTAAGAAAGATACTTCAATATAAGACTAGACTATGTAAATCTTAAACAGTCAAACCACCATGCTATAGACTACTGTTCGAACAATTATTTTCATACATTTTACAGAGTGAGTACTACTAGTATTCCAAAAGAGTTTTATGTTTTTCAGCAACATTTCACATGTAAGTCAAATTAGACTGACAGTGAAGATTTGCAAAATCATACTGTGTATATATATATATATATATATATATATATATATATATATATATATATATATATATATATATATATATTAGCTATTTGCTGCCTGTTAGTGCTCAATGCCTGAAAATAAAGTTATAGATTACAATGCAATGCTCATTCTACTTTTTTAATAATATAATTTCAACCTTTGATCACTTCTACGCAGAGCCTCATGGTGTCCCTGTTTCTCCACTTACAGTCATGACTTCCATCAGTTCATCCCTCTCTGGTGAGCTGCTCCAGTGCCGTATATGTCTGGAGGTGCTCACTGACCCAGTCACCACTTCATGTGGACACAACTTCTGTAATGCTTGTATAAAGGCATGCTGGGAGAGTGGACAGCTCTATCTTTGCCCTCTCTGTAAGGAAGGATTTGATAGTAAGCCAGAATTGAAAATAAATGTAGCATTTCAAAAGGTTGTTGACCATTACAAGGTGCATCAACAGCCAAAGGAACTCCAACACCAAACAAAATCGTTTCATCACATTTTATGCGACGTCTGCTCTGAAAACAAGCTAAGGGCAGTAAAGTCTTGTTTGCAGTGTGTAACATCTTTCTGTGAGACTCACCTGACCAATCATAAAACCGCACCAAGGCTTGTAAGGCACAAACTGATCGACCCCGTGGACAACCTGGAAGATTATATCTGCAAAAATCATGATAAACCACTGGAGATGTTCTGCAGGGACGATAAGACCTGTCTGTGTCTGTTTTGCACTGAAACAGAACATAAAACTCACAATGTTGTTTCTATTGAAGAAGAAAGTGTACACAAGAGGGTAAGACAAAATATATGAGAGAAGATATTTTAGTATGTCTATTCAATTATACTTAACAGAAATGTTCACACAAAGTGAATTACTTAAGTCCATGTCATTCAAACAAAGTGAAACAAAGTCCATATGACTCACATTTTAGAACTCTTTCTAAAGCAATTCAATAGCTTGTGAGGCAAACAGATCACTACTGGCTGATATTTTTTGATGACACAAAGCACTAAAATAAACTACAAAAACTGCACATTGAAGCTACAGGTAAAAACATCAGTTAATCATTTACATTTTGGCTTTTTCTTTATAAATGATAAACACAAAGTTGCACAAATGTATGTGTAAATTTTTAACTTTTTTTAGGGTTTAGGTGACCTATTTCTTTAAAATAAAAAAATAAGAATAATTTTACTGAAATTTTGAAAAACATAATAACAACTAGAAATTTAATTGCCAACATATGATGTGAAGAAAGTATTGTGAAGTAAATTGATGAAATCTAACAAACTCACTGCGAACAATACTTTCATACTTTCCTGTCGTAAGAGAACTGTCCTATGTGTGTTTACACTTGATGCATTATATATATATATATATATATATATATATATATATATATATATATATATATATATATATATATATATATATATATATATATATATATATATATATATATATATATATATATATATTGTTTCTGTCTCTAGGTCCAACTGGAAAAGACACAGGCAGAAATAAAGCTGATGATCCAGGACAGATGTAATAAGATTAAGGAGATAAAAAACTTGGCAAAGTCCATCAAGGTGTGTTGTTTATACTGAAAAATCAACAGTTTTTACAATACAACTATCTACTGTATAGAGGTGGTGGAAAGAATGTTTTGGAATCTGATTTGAATTCATTGTCTATTATTCTTCTCAATATAACTAGAGGACCAATGTGAGAAATAAAGCAAATAAAGTTGAGCTGTTTACTGATTTGATCCACTCCATTGAGAGATGTCAGTCTGAGCTGCTGGAGGTGATGGAGCAGAAGCAGACAGCAGCACAGAATCAGGCTGAAGAGCTGATTAAAGAGCTGGAGCAGGAAATCACTGAACTGGAGAGAAGAAACACTGAGCTGGAGCAGCTCTCACACACTGAAGATCACCTGCACCTCCTACAGGTCAGTGTCTCTCTTACTGCTCACATCACAGGACAACACTCCTCATTCTAAAGCATTTCTCTGCTCTCCTGCATTGCACCAGGTCTTCTCATCTGTGTGCAGCCCCCCAGGAGTCAAGAGCTGGACTAACGTCAACATTAACACAGATCTACTTAACACAGACATTCTGGATAAAACTCTTACTTGCCTCAAGGAAAAAGTCAACAAGGAACTGAAAATAATCCATGATATCAGTAAGCATTACAGAAGTGAATTTATATGAACTTAAGAATAACTTTCTATGCAAAGGGGCAAGTTTGTTTAGAACATTGTATCCACAACAGTGATTTAAAGGGATAGTTCGCTCAAAAGAAAAATTCAGTCATCGTATACTAACACTCACATCACTCCAACACTGTATCAATCGCTTTCTTCTGTTAAACACACAAACAATTCTTTTTAATGAAACTTGGTAACCAAACAGTTGCTGGTAGACTTCAATAGTTATTTTTTTAATACTATTTTTTTATAGTATGGAAGTCAATGGAACAACATCTGTAATATTTTCTGCTCAGTTATTGATCTAGTGATTCAATAATGTTCGCAGTTTTTTTATGTTTATTAAAACATTTTCTTTTACAGCTCAACCATCTGTTGTTCACGGAATCAACTTCAATCCCCCAACATCACAACCTTCAACCAATAGGATATTTGCTCCCTCCCATCATTCACTGGTACCTAAAAGTTCTACAGCTATGGAGAAAATAGATACGTTGAAAACACAGAAGAGCAGCCTGACAGAGATTTCAAATATTAAAACAAGCAAAAATCAGACAGAGGGCAAAATCTACTTTACTCTGGGTAAAACAGACTGTGGCCCTCGCTCGGCGAATAAAGCAGAAAATATTAATAAGCAAGTGAAGGTTTCATGGTTTGGTCTGGGTCTAAATACAATACAACAACTTTACGGAGGTAAGATAAATATGACTAATATTAACATAGGGTTAAGGGCTGCTTCTAATGCATTCATCACTTATCTGTGTTTTTCTTGAAGTGGATGTGATTTTGGATCCTAACACAGCTCATCCTAAACTCTTCCTGTCTAAAGATGGGAAACAAGTGAGTCATGGTGGATCCTGGAGAGATGTTCCCAATAACCCTGAGAGATTTGACTTGTCTGCTTGTGTCCTGGGAAAGGATGGGTATTCCTGTGGGAGGTTTTACTTTGTGGTCCAAGTCGGTGATAAGACTGAATGGGACTTAGGGATGGCTCGGGAGTCCATTAAGAGAAAGGGGAAAATAACAGTGTGCCCAGAGAAAGGATTTTGGTGTATTTGGCTTAGAAATGGGGGTGAATATATGGCTAATGATTATTGTCCCGTTCCTCTTTCTCTGAAAGACAAACCCCAGAAAGTGGGGGTGTTTGTGGATTATGAGGAGGGTCTGGTCTCCTTCTACAATGTGGAGACCAAGGCTCTTATCTACTCCTTCACTGGTCAGTCTTTCACTGAAAAAATCTATCCATTTTTCAGCCCTTGCAACAAAAGAGGAGATATTAACTCAAAGCCTCTGATTATCCATACTGCCTAATTACAATGCAACGCAATCCTTTAAAGAAATAGTTAATACAACAACATATGTGGTTATAGTATAGCTGGTAAAGAGTTTTTGTTGTTGTGTGTTTGTTTATTTATATTAATATTTAAATATTAATTTCACGCCTGGATAGGTAAATTTGAAGTTCAATGTGATGCTTTTGTTTCTTGCTTCAACATCCTTCATTCTGTAGTTTAAAGAAATAGAAAATATGAGTCGCTGCAGTTCAGAGTCATGGGCACTTGTTATATCATAATGTTATTGCTTAGACATAAAATAATGATTTTCTTGTTGACTGTACATTCAATTATTTTTTCTTTCATTTTTCTTTCTTCACTTTTATTTATTTATATGCTCTATTTCTTATTGGACTAAACTTGTTAGAAATCCTAAGTGGGAAAGTGTTTGGTTATTATCACACAAGTTTTTAGTTAAAAACAAGATAAAAGAAATCGGTTTGAAAACAATTTATATATATCCTGTTAAACATTTTCTTAGTAAGTTTAAGAAGGATATTGATGTTAATTGCTCTTTTTGCTCTTTGCACTTGGAAACTGTACCCCAGATCTTCGGGCACTGTCATTTTAAAAAGTTGTGGTATGATGTCTCTATATTTATCAAAGAAATGGTACTCTTTAATTTTAGTTTTGGAATATTTGAATTATGGAGATGTAAATAATGAAGTTGTTGTTATTAATCCGTGTTTAAATTTTAAAATACTGTGCATTTTAAAATGTAGGGGTCGGTGTCATGGCCAAATTGCCCCCCTGGCCTTCGTACCACGACACATGTCTGTGCATTCATTTGTAAACAAGGTGCAGCACATGCAGGGTCTACGTCAACAGCACCACACGCAATTGCCGTGGGTCAGAGAGCTCTCGGATTTCATCAGAAATATCTTAATTTGTTTTCTGGAGATGAACAAAGGTATTATGGGGTTGGAATGACATGAGGGTAATTAAAGGGTTAGTTCACCCAAAAATGAAAATTATGTGATTAATGACTCGTGTCGTTCCAAAGCCGTAAAACCTCTGTTCATCTTCGGAACACAGTTTAAGATATTTTAGATTTAGTCCGAGAGCTTTCTGTCCTTCCATTGAAAGTGTGTGTACGGTCTACTGTCCATGTCCAGAAAGGTAAGAAAAACATCTTCAAAGTAATCCATGTGACATCAGAGGGTCAGTCAGAATTTGTTAAAGAAATACATGTTACAATGTTTATGAAAAAACATTTTGGTCCAAAAAAAATTAAAAAACAATTACGACTTTATTCAGCATTGTCTTTTCTTCCGAGTCTGTTGTAAGCACCTTCACTGCAGTGTAGTGATATCGATTTAACCGGTTTTTCTTGAACCAGTTCACCAAATCAAACTGAATCGTTTGAAAGGGTTCGCGTCTCCAATAAGCATTAATCCACAAATGACTTAAGATGTTAACTTTTGTAACGTGGCTGACACTCCCTTTGAGTTAAAATTTATTTAGAGTCAAGTTATATTGACATTGACTATGACGTAATGTTTACAGAGGACTTAGCCATCACCTTCAGGCTACAATAAAGTGAAACAGAAACTGTAGTCCTACATAACCCGAAATCCTACTGAACATCTTCTTCACTTTTTTTTTGTTTTGAATGACACACAGTAAGTTCTGCTGTGTATTTTCTTCTGATAACAGACAGGTGAGAGGAATGATTTTTCATTTGAAAACATGATTATGTAATCTGTTGGCAGATACACAAATGTTATCATTGTCTTTATCATTTTCATTATTAGATCAATGAAATGTATATCTGCGAAGGCTACATAAGTCAAGAGTGAAACTGAAGTTAATTACCGTCTTCTTTTCAAAATGATTTTGAATGGAACTTATAGAAGGGAGTATTTTAACAAAAAAGGATACACCTTCAGTAATATAAATCATGTGACTTGCATTACATTCAACAACCTCGTGTTGTCACTATTTCTTCACTAACAGCCTTGACTCCTTTTAGATCATTTTTTCTCGTACTGAAACGATGATTCTGTTTTTTTATTCTTCTACTTCTTTTGACACAACTGAAAATGAACAGATATTCATTAGAGATGGCTGATCACACAAAGACGGAACACAGTCAAAACACATCTAATGTTCTTTGTGATGCCTGCCATGGAAATCAAAAACTCAGCGCAGTAAAATCATGCTTGCAATGTGTAACATCCTTCTGTGAGACTCACTTGGAAAATCACAAAACAGCAGCAAGGCTCATAAAACACAAACTGATCGACCCCGTGGACAACCTGGAAGATTATATCTGTGTAAAACATGAAAAACCTCTGGAGTTATTCTGCAGAGATGACCAGACATTTCTCTGTCCTATCTGCATAGAAATAGGACACAAAGCACACAACATTGTTCCTATAGAACAAGAGAGTGGAGATCAGAGGGTGAGAAATACAACAAAAATATCAGAAGATACTTAAGCAAAACAAATTTGTGTTAATCAAACCAAATTGTCATAAAATCACTAAGAAAGAATTATCATCCTCAGGCTCAGCTGGAAAAGACACAAGCAAAAGTCAAGATGATGATCCAGGATAGAATAAAGAAGACAGAGGAGATAAAAAGCTCTGAAAAGGTGCACTTTAAATGATTCAAAGAAATAACAACTATGTACATGTTATGTTTAATGGTTACTCACCTTGTGGAGCTGGATGAGATAATGCTATAGAATACTTCACATAAGTCTTAACTCTGTTTCCCCTAACCTCACCAGAACAACAATGTTAAAAGTCTCACCGCTCTGATTGAGAGATGTCTGTCTGAGCTGCTGGAGGTGATCGGGGAGAAGCAGAAAGCAGCAGAAAAGCAGGCTGAAGAGCTGCTTAAAGAGCTGGAGCAAGAAATGACTGAGCTCAAGAGCAGAGAGACGGCGCTGGAGCAGCTCTCACACACTGAGGATCACCTGCACCTCCTACGGGTCAGTGATCTTTACTCAGCGATATATCTTAGAATTCATTCATTAGATAAAACTGCACATCAGTGATCCCCTCTCTCTTGAAATACTGCAGACTTGCTCATCTGTGTGCAGCCTTCCACAAGTCAAGTCCCGGACCAGCAACATTACTGATATGAATATAGATCTGACCACAGAAGTCTTTGAGAAAGCTCTCCAGGGCCTTCAGGAAAACATCAAAATGGAACTGAAGAAATTCTTTGAAATCAGTCAGTATTAGGGGAAATATATACTCTGTTGCTTCACTTGTCTATGTTTTTGTTTAAATGTGAATCACATTTTTCTTTTCATAGCCCACTGTCCACACAGACCTTCAGTTGTTCAAGAGTCTTCCGCCTCTTCCTTCTCATCCTTTACTGATGTCTGAAAGTTCTACAGTGATGGAGGAAAAAGATGTTTCTGCTATCCTGAGCACAAAGCAGGGCACTCTGACAGAAATTTCAAATACTACAACAAGCAATGTTCAGACAGAAAACAAAATCTACTTCAGCAAGAGCAGCACTTCACCAAAAAGAGTGGAAAAGATGAATAAAAAAGGTGCTGTAACTGATAAGACAGACATATACAGAATAGAACACTTTTTTGCTTTAAAGTCTTTAACTAAGTGCTTTATTGTGCTATTTATACAAAACTGACAAAAAATTTTTGTCTTCTACCAATTGACGTAATAGAAGTTTTTAAATCAATAACTTTTCAAAAATTGTGTAAATTGATTCATTTATGTCACAATATTCCCAGTCACCCCTACTCCATGTACTTGTGAGGCTTAAGGCTGGAAATACAGCACAAACCTTTTGCTTAGATTTTTTTTACAGTCTGGAGGAGAAACTAGACTCTAGTTTCCAAAAGTCAGAGCCAGTCTGCAGATTTGAGTCGACAGATTCCATAGAAAATGGCATAGTTTTTGATGGTCACAGACTCCGATTTTTTTACATTTGATATTTTCACCTGACTTTTTTTTCCCTCAATTACTTTTTACAAAGTCGGTAAGTGTATGATGCCTGGCATTTAAAATCTGTTGTTGATGAAGGTTAATAGAAGTGTATAGTAACATTAAATATTTCTCCATCAGCAGATCTGAGTACAATAAAGAAACATTACGCAGGTAACGTCCACATGGTCCTGATTAACATAAGCATAGGTTCCTCTCATATTGAGCTTTTAAATTGGCTGCTTGTATTGAATTTGTCACTGCACATGTGTTTCTTTTTGCAGTGAATGTGATATTGGATCCTAAAACAGCTCATCCTAAACTCATCCTGTCTAAGGACAGAAAACAAGTGAAGCATAGTGGATCCTGGAGAGATGTTCCCAATAACCCTGAGAGATTTGACTCGTCTTCTTGTGTCCTGGGAAAGGATGGGTTTTCCTGTGGGAAAATTTATTATGAGGTTGAAGTCGGTGAAAAAACTGAATGGGACTTAGGTATGGCTAGAGAGTCCATTGAGAGAAAGGGGAAAATAACAGTGTGCCCAGAGAATGGATTTTGGAGTATTTGGCTTAGAAATGGAGATGAATATGTGGCTAATGAATCTTGCCCCGTTCCTCTTTCTCTGAAAGACAAACCCCAGAAGGTGGGAGTGTTTGTGGATTATGAGGAGGGTCTGGTCTCCTTCTACAATGTGGAGACCAAGGCTCTTATCTACTCCTTCACTGGTCAGTCTTTCACTGAAAAAATCTATCCATTTTTCAGCCCTTGCAACAAGCGAGGAGATGTGAACACAAAGCCTCTGATTATCTACTAGTTAGTTAGTCTTCTACTAGTTAGTGTATTTATTAAACAATGTAAAGTTTTAATGCAACAAATAAATGACAAGGGTCACACATTGCCCTAGGATTGAATCTCTAACCTTCCTACATCCAAACATCTGTATGTTTGATGAATTAGAATTACTATACTTTATTATTTTTATGTATCAAATACATTTTTACATTACAGAAGTTGTATGAAACATTACACTATTCTAATAAGGACATTTGGTGTGGTAGCATTGCTTGTATTGTGTTCACCCATAGATTAATAACTTTCACTTGTATGATTTTCATCTTTGGATAAAACTGTCTGCTAAACAAATAAACATAAATGCGGTTGATGCTTTAATTCTGTCACTCACTGTATGCCAACACCCTGACCATTCAACTAATCTGACACAGAATTGAAATACAATTTGAAAGAATAGTTTCTCATCATTCAGTACAGCTTAGTACTCAGTAATACATTTGCTTACATGAACAGTGTCAATGCTCCAACAAAAAAGGGTTTTAAGCGCCCTTCAGGCAACCTTTAGAAATCATTGTGACACCAAGCTTTGTCAATGTCACTATAAAGAGCTAAGTAGGTTTGTCAAAGCCACATGGTTAATTTGTTTTAAGACATAATTAGCTTGTCAAACTGCCTCATGGTATTACACTTATGGCTTTCTCAAGTAGATTTTAATGTAAAAATCATTTGGGACTTGAAAGTGGCCAGAGGGGCACATGGATCAATCATGATCAACCGTTCGCTGCGGGGCCCGGTGCAACCGCACCCCAGTAAGGATGGCCCTGTTGGGGATGTACAGTACAGACGTTATGTATGCACATTTTGTAGGTTTCTTATATCTGACAAGACTAGTTAAGTTCACAGACTGCTCTTTTAATGAGTTAAAGAAGACATAGACTACAAAACTTTAAATTAGATTTTTTTTTTTTAACTGATATAGACAGTTTTGCAGTTGAAAGTTCACGTAAATGCTTTAATTATATGAAAGTTTTAAAGTTTTGAGTTTTAAAGTAATAAAGGCTATGGATTTTATTTATTTCGGAATATTCATCAACTTCCTTTAAAATCGTATTTCACAAACTGGCCACTAGATGGTACACTATTACTGTATAAACTCCGGTCAACGCAATTATAAATCCTGTGCTATGATTACCAAAAAAATAATAGCAATAATTAGAATAAAATCAATGCACATGGACCTTACTTAGAACTTCAGGACATCTGCTTAGGCTCATTAATGAAATATTCATTTAAAATATTTAGGATTTTGTATCTTTTACATTGCTATAAAACAGTAGTCATGATAAAGTTCAATAAATAACCGTCATTACTGGAATACATAAAAATTAATTAATTGTAGATATACTAGCAGTTCTTGAATTCCACAGATACACTAACATTCTTAATTCCTCAGGAACAGCCCTATTTCAATCCTCTCAACACCTTGTACGACTACAGAATGTTAGAACATCCCATCACACCCCACCCTCTTCTTTTTCTGCTCTTCCCTCCCTCCCTCCCTCCCTGTTCCCAGTCCTTTTCCTTCCCTTTTCCTAAGCTGAATGAATGGAAGGTCCCCGCAGCACAATGGAAGCTGGTCTCGTAGGAATGCCAGAAATGTCTGGTGTCAGCAGGAGACTGGTGGCCATGGGCAACACACCCCCCATGACATCACAGACGGTTCATTCCGCCCACCTCCTGGCTCCACTCCACTTCTCTCCCCCATCCCTCCATTTTTCCAAAGTAAAGCGGGATATTTGAGGACTGAAACAAAGGTGTTTCATTACATTGGTTTGTAATAGGTATTTTATTCTTTGGGCAGTGTGTGTGTTTAGTAAGGAAGCGTGTATGTGTGTAACATTCACATAATGTATATGTATATATGTATTGGTTTAACATACAGCTCAATAAATCCAACAGTCTTTTCTCTAAACACTGAATATGGTTCTAGGTCAAATAAACTAAACACTGACCGTGTTTCCACACAGTCTTTCTCTATGAGACACTAACCCAGGGCTGGGGTTCAATTCTATTCTTTTGACAGACAAGCATGCGTCAAGGAAAAGATCCCTGGTGTGGTCGTCATATGGACGACTCTCCGTAAATGGAAAAGCACAGCAACAATCTACACCGTTTGATTCATGTGATATTGGATTTCTCTCTTAGCTTTGTGCGGATTCTTCTTTCCCATTCTTTTTCTCTGTTTCCCCCACTCTGCCTCTCTCCGTCTGTCTCACTCTCTCTATTCCTTCTTCCCTCATTCTTTCTGGCAGGCATTCAATTTCACACTTGGGGGAGCAGAATGAGGGTAAGGTCAGGGCTGTGTCAACAGAGGCCAGCATTTCTTTTTTTTTCCTGCTGATACAGGGAGAATGAAGGGAGAAAGAGAGACCTAAGTGTCCCTTTTCTTCTCTCCTTCGCACATGCACCTACTTCTCGCTGCTCTCTCACACACTAGCAGACACTGATTCCTTCCCTAGGGTTTTCTCACTGCAGTTGTCTTGTCTAGCCGAGCAACAAGAGTTACTAGTGAAAATGACCTTTCATTTAGAACACAACCTCTCAAGGATGAATACTGTGGAAAAATTGACACGCAGGTTAACAGCTTTTCCATTTATTGACTTTAACACAAGACTTAGCACTATTAAAACCAAAATGAAATTGGCACTACTTGCTTGTGTTTCATTGGATCCCCTAAGGGAACATGGCGATAGAAAAAAAAAATGAGAAGCAAGAAAAAATTAAATGTTTAGATGTTCACTCACAAAACTTTTCGCATTCTCTCACAAAATATTCAGAAATATATATTTCTGTATGTTTATTTTTTTATTTTTTTGTAGTAGTAGTAGTAGTTTTTTTTTCAGGAGAACACATTTTTTTGCAAAAGAATGCAAAAGCTTTGTAAACAAATTAAAAGTTTATTTAGAGAAGATTTTGCAAGAGAATGCAAAAGCATTGATACATATGTTTTATCCTCCCATATATTATTATTTTTTGGCTATGTCCCAACTCTGTAACTAATGATTTATTGTTATTCAGATTTTTTTAATGTATGTATCATACAGTATAACGTTATGTAAGCAACATTCAATTGCACTGCTTTTCCACTGTTTTTCTATATAAACATGCACTACATAAATGCCTTTGACCAATTTTTTTTCGTCTAAGATCTTTTGCCATATCAGCTTTTTTGTTTTCAATTAAAACAACCAGTTACTACTTTTTTTTTTTTTCATTTTGTTTTATTGTGTTATGTTAAGTATACCATTACATTCTGATCCTGATCCAATCAATTCCCAATAATCTATTTTTTCCTTGTTAAATAGCAAAAAGAAAGAAATATGTCACTTTACAGAATTACAATGATTTGCGTAACCCCACAAGCTGACTTAAAATTAGTTTGATGCACAATTCAGATGTATTAACTGATGTATATATGTGTTTGTGTGCACTAGTGCATGTACATGAGCAAAGTTCATGCTGTGATTTCTGACACACCCTACTGACTGACTCACATTGGCTAATGAGTGCAAAAGCAAACAAGGTGAGGCAGTTCAACGGATTTAGTTACATGTCTCATTCTACCATACAGCGCCTTTCCTCTCTTTCTCACTCTCTCTTTCTCTCTAATTACTCAGTTGTTGGCAGTGAGTTTTGTAGTGTGGCAGTGCCAGTTTTGCCAGCAGGGCACAAAGGATTTACTGACCTATTGCTAACACTGGGAGCTTCCTCTAGTAAGCTCATAAAACACTGCACACACTTACACTTCAAAATCACACCATGCAACCCAGTCCCAGCATATGCTGCTTAATGCAGATGCAACTTTGTGGATAGAAACATTATTTATATGCATTATAGAACAATATAGAAGTCTAAGGCTCAGTCTTGTGCTAACTGTGCTTGCTTTGTTCATATTGTTCTCTTTTGTAAGACATTTAGGATAAAAGCATCTGCTAAACATATGTAAAAGTACATTTTCAAAAATATGGCTCCAATTAAGAGTAATCCTAATCAATGATAATAATATGAACCCTATCAATTAAATATATTATAAGCATATTTTCTGTGCATGCAAGTGTTATTATTGCTGAAAGTTGTTTGCAACTTTCCCTTAAATGTCCTGTCAGCAATTTGAGGTCTTTTGATTATTACAACTACTGTTTAGAACGTCTTTAAAGCACTTCAGATCACCACATTAAACAATAAAGGAGCCAGATGAAGAGTTGGAAATCCATGTGTTGCAAGTCTACAGTCATCCGTACCTCAAGAAAAAGTAAATTAGTCATTAAGTCGTTAAAAAAAACCTCCAGACTTCACAAGCTGCCAAGAGATTAAGCAGGCTATATTACAGGTGACTTGTTAAATAGAACAAAGAACAGGTGCAAACAAAGAACAGAAACCATGACAACACAAATAACATTATGCAGACAAGGACCTCTGGTGGTGAACATGCAGGTGTGCTAATGGATTTGATAAAAGGCCTTACAAAAGATTGGGAAAATACTTTTAATCAGAAAGGATACAGGAAATGATCAGAAGTGAAAGCAAATACTTTGAAATTGTTACTAAATATTTATATTCCATATAAATTGTATTCTATTCATCTAAGAATCTTGGAGGGAAAAATATACTGGTTTAGCAAAATATTAAGTAGCAGTTTTTTCAACAATAACAAGAAGAAATGTTTCCTGAGCACCAGATCATCTCAAATCAGCATCACACTAAAGACTGGAGTAATTGCGGTTTTGACATAACAGGAATACATTACATTTTAAAATTGCATTTTAAAACAGGAAAGTTATATAAAATAGTAATAATATTTCACAATATAGCTGTTTGCATTTGTGAACATAAGGGGCTTCTTTAAAACATAAAAACAAAAAATCTTATACCAACCCCATGGTGGTATATCTATATCCTGCTGAGGATATCTTCTCATATCCTTAGGAAGCACCAGCGACAAAACATACCACGTCATAACAACACATTTTGAGTTTTATGAATTATTTTGTGACTGACATATTTGGCTCAACTGTGATGAGATTCAGAGAACAGAGAACGTGAAACTGTAATCAAACCAAAAACAGCCGAGTTCCAGGAGCGTGTTGATAACATAAACTGGGATTTATCTGTTTGGTTTGGTCAGTGAGGGCCAGCTGTCTTTGTAGGCTTTTACATTTAGAGCTCTTGCGTTTTTGTTACTGTTTAATGTTTCAGCAGGAAATGGTGTATTGTTCAATTCCTATGGTGGAAAACATACTGAAATGATAGGTGTGGTTTAGTGGATTAGTAGCATATGCATATTTATTGCAATAAAGTTGAACATGAAAAAGAGAAACAAAAGAATGGAAAAAAAAGATCTAAGGTGTTCTTCTGCATACCACGGTGCATTTATTTTAGTTCAAGAGCTGCCTCATTGCAGGAGGTCTTTATAATCGCTAATCTCTATTTGGTTTAAGAGAAAAGTTCTATGTTGTGTGTGTGTGTGTCTGAGTGTGTGTTTGGGGAAGATGGAAATTACATTTCGATAATGGGAGGCCTAAGAGCAGAGCTGAATGCAGTGGCAGACTGGTGGCTTGGAAAGTTCAGTTCTTGTTCTTTTGTCAGTTCTTTTGGTTTTGTGCTAATGATGGTTTTAGGGGGTGTTCTACCCTGCTGTTCAAAGAACAAAACCGAGAGAGGAGGAGAGAGAGAGAGAAAGAGAGAGAGAGCTGACCTTGGCGAGTGAGAGGAGAGGTGGGTAAATAAATTGTATTGAGGTTACCTTGACAACTGGCTATGCTGATTTTGGCCATCTCTGGGCCTATGGGAAAAGGAAAGAGGGGGAAGTATGGAGAGAGAGCGAGAGAGAGAGAGAGAGAGAGAGAGAGAGAGAGAGAGAGTGAGGAGTCAGTTATTTTATGTGCGAGTGCGTTTGTATGAGGGAGAAAAATAGAGACACAGAGAGAGAGAGAGAGAGAGAGAGAGAGAGAGAGACGCTGCCAGGCATGGACTTCATATTAATCATTAACACAATGTTCCCGAAAGTTCCTGCCAAACTAATATGGAAGATATTTATGATGCACTTTTTTTTCTTCTAAAAATTCTCTCTCTCTTATATGCTCTCTGACTCTATTCTTCTTTTTTTTCTTGTTGCTAGACTATGATAATTCTAGTGGAATTTACTTGCTATTATTTTCCTAATATAACAAGGGGAAAATGGAAGCACTGACTTTGGCCAAGCAATAATGATTTATCCCATGGCACGTTTAAAGAGAGACACATACATAAACGTGCACACATTAGTTTTTCTATTATGGTGGGGTTTTTTCCATTGACTTCTGTTATTTTAATACTGAGCTAATGATATTTTATAGCACCTAACCCTTAACTTGACCCACCCTCACACAAACCTTTCTGCATTTAAACAGTTTTATTATGACTTTTAAGACTTTTTCAAATGTAGTATGTTTATTAAGCCATTTACATTTGGCTGGTCCCCATAATGTAGATGATTTCAGTTTACACATCTATTGGCAGTGTGATTTTTAAAGAAAATGAATACTTTTATTCAGTAAGGGCACGTTTATTAAATCAAGAGTGACCGTATAGACATATTACAATGTTCCATTACAAATTTTTTTTGAGAAATTCTGTTCTTTTGAACTTTTTATCATAAAAAAAAAAAAAAAAAAAAAAAAAATCCTGAATAAATATACTACTATTTTCCCAAATAGAAAAAAAAAAATAACGGAGCATTTATAGTAATAAGAAATGTTTACTTAACACCAAATTAGCATATTAAAATGATTTCTGAAGAATCAAGTGTCTCTTGAGACTGAAGTATAATAAAAATTCAACATTAGCAAAGGTATTAATTATATTTTGAAATACCTTTAAACAGAAAAAGTCATTTTTAGTAACGATATTTCAAGGTATACTCTTTTTTTTTACTGTAGTTTTGATTTTTTTTTTTATCCGTCTTGGGGAGCATAAGAGACTTATTTTAAAAACATTTGAATATTAGTGTTTTGTGTATAAATATATACAATTTAATTTATTACAAATTAACTTCATCATTACAATTTTATTTTTAATTAACTTTTTAATTACACTTTTTAATTTTTTACATTTTTATATGCTACTTAATGCTTACCCGGGTATTAGATACTCTGTGGAACATAAAGGAGTACAGCAAAATGACCATGGTACCATGTTTTGAAAACTATGTTACTACTAAGATTCTTTTTGGTACATTGTGATTCAGAGATCCGTGCTTGTCTGTGTTCATGTGCATTGTGTGTGACTGCGCTAAAGTGTTACTTCGGCCCTCTAAGATTCCACTCAGCAATCATCAGCTTAATTGAATTCGCAAGGCATCGAACGGAGAAAATGTAACCAGCATTTTGCCTGTATCAGCTGTCCAGATGATGAATGAGACAGAAAGAAAGAGTCAGCCTATGTGTGTGCACTGTACATTCATTCCACACATACTGCATGTGTAGAGGAAAGACAAAGAAATTAAGGGTGGAAAAAAAATGGCAGAAGTCCCTAACATGTTAACCAGCAAGGCCTTAACCTTCATGTCAGCCTAACTGGAGTAAGTGACATCACTGCATCAACATAAAGTCGATAGAAGGAGCGTTCTTGTTTAGACTTCTCATGTTGAGCAGCACCCTCTCTCTCTCTCTCCCTCTGGCTGTGCACGACATTGTGATAGCTTAGTATGTATGAGTTGGAACGCTCAACAATGCAGTTGGACACAGGGAGAAAAAAGGGGGTGGGTTAGAGGGTGAAGAAGAGGTTTAGCACATTTGTAACCTGATTCGTATGAAGGAGTTGCAGGGAGTGTCTGAATGCTTGAGATTGCTATCACTGTGGGATTGCGCTTGTTGTGTATGTTTGTGTGTACGTCTAACCATATGCACTGCCATGAGATTTGCAGCATTATATCTGAAGTACAAACACAGAATGACGATAAAGACGAACATCTACAACTGAAACTGTTTTGAACTGATATCGAACCCTCATGCTCTAGGGGCCGTATCTTCCCAATGCTTGTCAAAACATGAAAAGTGATTAACTTTGTATTGTAAGCTTGTATTTGAATGAGGAGGGTGGGGGGCTCCTCTCTGTGTGTGCATTGTGTGTGAAAGAGCTTGGGAGAGGGGGTGCCTCTATGTGTGTGTGTGTGTGTGTGAGGCGCTCTGTAACCTAAACTCTCCTGACTCCAGGTGCAAGTAGAGGATTAGAGCACTCCTTCTCTCTTCTGTTTGTGCCAGCGTTGATATGAGACTGTTTTGTAGGTTGTATGTAAATATGTTCACCTATCTGACTCTCTTTGAATAAGAGCTGGGACAACGAGTAATTTTGGATTTAGGTTTTGAACTTTCTTAACAATTCTTCACTTTTGGTTTAAAGAAAATCCCATTAGAATAGTAATGGACACTTTATCTAGGTTTAGTGATCAGCTCTTATAGCTAAAGCAGATGTGTGGTTCATAATGATAATGGTGATGTAGATATCCAAATAAACAGAAAATAATATCTTAATGGGGGGGGGGCATTATTGGACTGTTTTTCCCATCAGCCTGTTAGGAAACAAAGTTGTGTTTACAAAATAAGACCTTGATATGATGAGCACATTTACATAACTAATCCCTGGAATTGTCAGATTTTTCCACATTTGTGGGTATTAAATCTTTGAAAGATATATATAAACCAGTTTTCCATGGGGGGATAAAACTGTATAATCCACTTGTTTTCTGAGTTTTTTTTTTTTCCACCTGTGAAATATCTATTATTATTGTAAGAAAATGAATGTGTTAATATAATTTCCATACACTATTATTGTGGTGTGTTTGCTTTTTCCTACACCTTTCCAATGCAACCAATGTACCAGTTTATTTATTAACCCCCAAGTGTATATGCTGTATTTTGTGTTTATCATGCATGATGACATTACCAGTAAAAAGTGAATTTACAGCAAAATATCATAAATTGGATGCATGCCGTTTGACTTAAAACAATTTAAGGTTAAAGACCATCTCTGCAATACAAAATTGTATTACTTGTGCATATAACTGTTTTGTGTGTGTGTGTGTGTAGTCAATGCACTTTTTACGATTCGATTAAGTAAACTGTTCAGTGACTCACTCACAACGCACAAAAGACCCTCGCTACGACCTACAGAAAATGGATTTAAACGATTCGAATCACAGGGATGAAGCAAAATGCCCATCACTACTGAGAAGCACATAAGCGTGTAAACTAGAGCACAGAGACGTAATGTCCCTTTAAGCACAGACGGCGAGCGGAACATCTGCGTCTCCTCCTCTGTGACATCGCGCACAGTAGCGTCCTATGGACGCCCTGACTCCGCCCACAAGTCAGGAAGATACAGAGCTCTCTGATCGTAAGTGGCCGTGTAGAGCGAGAGCTGATACAGACGTTTGTGTTATTAGTCCCAATTCAAGAGAATCAACATGACTGGCGCTTGAACGGAATGTCAGGTTAGCTTTCATTCGGACGCAATCCTCGTTCCTAGCTGGCTGTCGCGCACACAACTGGGCGATAGCACAATCTCCAGACTTATATTAACCATCTTTTATTAGATTCCCAATCAGGCTTTTCTTTGTAAGACAGTTTACACATACTGAAACAAAGTGGATTTAACAGTGGCTACGTGGTTCACCCGCACTCCAAGATGCTTCTGGTCTCCCAGCGGCTAGACTCACCTCGCATGGACCCATTAGTGAGTTTATGAGTTTCATATTATTAGATTGCTTTGAATGGTGGCTCACGATCATTTGGTGTTTACAAGTAAAGCCCGCTTATGTGTTTCACTTTGGCAATAAACGCGCACCTCATACACCTCCACAGTCTTTTACGCAGTAGTTGCTTTTTAAACTTTAACACTCCTACTGTTCTGCTTGAGGTCCAAAGTGAAGTTTGGAAACCCCAGTAGAGAAATCCCAGGGTTTTGTGTGCGTTAAATAAGGCAGACAGAGATTAGATGACAAGCTTGAAGACTGCATCAAAGATTAACTGGCGCTGTCCCACGCATTAACACACACATTCCGAGAAAGTACCATCTAGTACTATATTGATTTTGCTTTTTTTATTATTATTTATTGAAATATGAAATTGCGACTAGCCATATGACAAGTAGGAAGACTACTTTAACATGAGATAATGTTACTGTGGTAGCACTGGAGCTAGATAGGAGATGATGTACCTAGTAGCTTATCTTTTAAATACGTAATATTCTATATAAACTACTTCTGCGAAATAAATCTCAGTCTCTAGTAAACGGTTATTATTTTTATCACATATCCCTATAGAATTCAGTGATACAAATGTAGAGTTTGACCAATAGAATGGTTATTATTTGTCACTACTGGGATTGTGACTAGTAACAGAGGAAGTGCTGGTGACTAATTTAATAGATTACATTCACTACTGGAATAAGTAGGCTACTCGAAGCTGATTAACTGCTTGTAATTACAAAAATGTGCTACTAACATGAATAATAAATACTTGTTACTTGAACGCCTTGCCATTACGCTCACAGTCTGCTATGACAACCTCTGATTCAGAGGGAACAGCAGGCTTGAAAGGGACTCGAGATCCTATCAGCGCAGTCATTTAAACGGATGGCATGGATTGCTTAATCGATGCACGTAACGCAATTTGACGATTGATAAAACCTTTGTTTTCATACATACGGCTGTAGGCAATGTAGAGTCAGAGAAGTAAAAGCACCACACTGTTAAAGCAGCATGGGGTCTGCTTGTTGGAATGAAATGGCATTTATCAGACACTCAGCGGGGCTGCGCTCGCTAACAAAAGACTGAGAACTGGGGACTTGGACGAGAGCGCAGCTCTGGGGCTGCAGGCGCTGTGTAAATCATCTCAAAATGAGCGATAATATGAGTTTTCACTGTCGGAATTGGGGCTGCGTTTAAGCCTGGTGTTTAACAGTTAATGTGGATTGCTGAGAGATAAGAGAGACAGACGGTGGCTAAAATGCGGGACAAGGCTGCCAGTGTGTCCAGGATTAAGCCGAGCTATAGCAGAATACGTAATGGGATTATAAAGGTGGCGGAGGGTTCGCTCACTGTCAGAATAAGAAAGACTAGAAGGCAACTTGCATCACTGATTTCCATATCAACGAAGCGAAAAGTGTCTATATGTCTGTGTTTTTTAGTCCACGCTTGAGATCCCATGTAATTCAGTTTCTTGTAGATCAATAAACTAAAGGAGAACGTTCAATGACGAGCCTGATTTACGCGCTGCCCCCCTTCGCCTTCGCTTTGTCATGGATTTGCCCAAACACATTTCCGAAAGCTATTATTGTATTTCCAGAGATAGTCTAGCATGTTTACCCTCGATGGACAGTCCCATATTCTCAGTATCATAAGTTTCCCTTTAGTTCAGCAGGGAGTTTCCTCGGAGCGTTTTCTGTAACATAAGATTGCTTGATTATGAATAAATTATGAACAAAATGCAATTGTGGATTACATTAGGTATATATCAGTCATTTCGCGAGACTGTTTGTTGACATGAGAGTCGCTCATGTATTATTAATATTTATTTTTTAGCGGGCCCCGCCCACGTAACCCCTTTGACCTCCTTAATCCAGGTTAAGGGGTTCGATCTTTTGAAGTATTGCATTAAGAGCAGACAGCTCAGTTAAAAAATGTATTTTAGGCAAGCCAAGCTAAGCCCGATCCACAGTAATTATATAAATAAATAATAATTAGTATTATTGTTTTAAGTTTATTTATCTGATTACTATGTACACTCGCAAAAAGGATGTTAATTTAAAAAAAAATTGTGTTGACTATTTTAACGTTTTGTGTCATTATGTGTACATAATTGACACAAATTGTGTAACTATAACACATTAATGTGTAGAAATGATTATATTGTATTTGTATTATTATAATAAAATATATTTAACAATTTAAAATAAGCATGTTCAATAATTATTACATTTATATCATACTGAATATATTGGCTAAATAGATAAATAAATTAGCCTATTAAATTTTACATATATTTACAAATTCTGTGTTCCTCTGTGTTTCTGGAATCCAGTATCACAGTTGTAAATTTCCCGCTCCGGATCTTTCTGCTCCACTCGATTTGAACTGATCTGTGGCCAAATGAGTCAGTGCGCTTTGAAGCTGCTGTTGACGGATGAATAAAAGGGCCAGAGTGGAATGCGCGCTCTGGTCTTCAGATCTCGTGCACGCACAGAGCGTTTCACTGTAATGCGAGCAGCGCTCGTGAATACACTTGGATCTCACCTCAAAGTTAGGTGAAAGTTTAAAACAACACATCCAACTTTTATCTTACCGACGTTTCTAGGATGAGATCACTGAGTCAGGGATTATGCGAAGGAATTTAACTCCGAGGGGTTTTTTTCTTTGTAGAGAGACGGTGTTTGCGAGTTCAAAAGCAGTCTTCAAAGAGAGAGACTCAGCGCACCCTCATACCACAAACAATCGCTCTGTCATTTTCCCGCGCAAACTAAGAATCGTTCTCAGTGCATCACCTTGAGTGACTCGTTGTTCCTTCGTGAGGAGACAAGGATGAAATTGTGCTGATTTGCAGGAGGAGCCATATGGTGGATCGAGGAGATAGATAAGAACGGGAGGGGGGAGATGAAGATAGCGGGGTGTTGAAGTGATTCCGATATAGACAAAGAAAAAGTGAGAAAGGTTGTGCTGTCCAAGCCCAGATGTTTTGCTCTGGTGGTTGATGGAAATGTCTTCCTCATTGCCTCATTGTCACTGACATGACTACCTCCAGCAGACAAAAAAAAAAAAAAACCTCCAGCAGACACAGGATGTCAGTATAACGTCAGGTCGATGCTGGCATGACGTCGGACAGACGTTTTGGCTGAAATGAAAATCGGGATGACGTCAGTATTTGACTTCACAACCTAAAAACAACAACTATCAAGGTCAGCTGGACATAAAATTAACATTAGACGTTGAATTGACAATTAAATTTTTATCACCCGATGTCCCAACCGATATGTAACAGAATATCAATTATGACATTATGACATGTCTTATGACATTGTGTGTCTGCTAGGCCTGAGTGCGTGAAAATGAAGTCAATAAATGAATCATAAAATTGCATTAATTGTGTGATTCCAACTATTTTAAGAGGTGGTGATTTCATGATGTGATTTGTACAAAAAAATTGTAGGTTAAAAGTAAGCATGATGGGCTGCCATCTGACCTAACTGAGTGCGATGAGAAAAACGAGGCGAATTGACGAACGGTGCTTTTATACCAAATGCAAAACGATTGTTCGCCTTCTGCTATTTAACGTCTGCACGCTTGGTAGCACAGACCAACAATGCATTTTTCCTCAGATATGTATCGTAAATGGATTTAGCTCCGGTTACGTGATCCTAGCTCAAATCTCATTGGACGACCCGTGTTTTCACCAGTCTATGTGGAAGCATCCATATAAATCTATTGTTTTATTCCAGCGCATCATCGCGTCCGATATTCGTTTTGCTTTTCGCGCTCAGTGTGGAAAGGCCTTTTAGCATGAAAATATGAGATGAGAAATGTGAATTCATGTGAAAAATCCTTAAATCTTTCAAAATGTAAAATTGTTATGAATTGCGGTAAAGGCTGATTTCTGACTTCAGTGTCAGACCTACACCGTAGCCTACGCATAGATGCACTCCCTTACACCGTATCCTGACGTGCACCTCTCCAAAAATCTAATAACGCATCAATTCTACGTGGACCGCCAGCGATGTGATTGGTCTGCTAGAATCCCTCCCTCCGTAGTTTTGTGTTTTTATGTGCACTTTAATATATTTTTTATGTTACACCTTCTTATATAAAATAAAACAAAGCAAAGAACAAGTGTCTTATCATTTATTATACTACATAGCATTATACATCAGTAGTTGTCCGCGAGCAACAATGTTAATCTGCCATGGTACAAGTCCTTGTGGAGATTAAAAGAAGGCCATCTTCTCCCGTTCCGTTGTCTCCTTTTGTAGTTTTAAATAATAATTTAATGATTTGATATTTATTTGCCGCCATTACTATGGCTATAATACTTCTTCAACGAGTCGCTTCTCCTTCAGCTTTTGTCGTGTTACTGCAGGTTACACCAGCAACACGCCAGTGGACACTGCAGACTAGCGGTTTACATGTGTACTGCACATCGACGCGGACAACGACGGAGTATAAATGAAAACTGATGAATAGCCTACAGCACAGGATGGACGCAGAAGTATAAATCAGCCTTAAGAGTGTATTGGGGATTCTTTTCCCAGCTTCAAAGCATCTGATTAAAGTGCAGTAGCTTCTTCTTTCGTGATGCATTTAGCCACAATAAATGCACACACACCTTTTCATAAGTAGGTCCATATCTAATCAATCAAAGTTTCCACATTAGTCATAAATAAAATTACAAACATATTTTTCAGACATATTCAGAGGAACCCTGTCAGTTCCAGAGCAATTCTTTGGTACTGACTCTTTTCAAAGAAAGGGAACTGAGAAAACGAAAGAGCGAATGAGAGGAAAAGTGCACGTAGAGGGAAACCCTCATGTGTTTCTGTTATCGCTCTGACTTCCTGATTTAACGTCAGTTGGTGAGAAGGACAGAGAGAGCAAGCTAAGGTGAGCAACAGAGAGAAAAACTGCGTCATTGTGATCAGGCAAGACCTCACCAGGAAATAACAGTGTTGCCTAGGGATGAAAAACAAACAGGAGCACGTACAGAATATTGGGTTGAGTAATTTCTTTTCCTGTCTCAAACACTTTGCACAAAAACTCAGCCAGAGGTACTAGACTGGAGAACACACCTCAGAGCTTTGCCAGCTTTAAATGACTCTCTCCGGAAGCTCCTGCATCTCTCTGACACACGGAAGAAAGCTTACAAGCACCCGATTTTTGTTATAAGTGAAAGCGAAATCAGTGGCACAGCAGTGAATGAAAAAGACGAAGTGTGAATGCATAAGCCCAAATTACTGAATGAATCAGAGAAGCAGAGCTTAGCTCTGAGGAAACAGATGCTGCCTCTGGAGAAAACATTAGAGAACGTGAGGGCTACGATAAAGATAGAGACTGCTTACTTTACCTCTGACAATCAACTACTCTAAAGCCCCCGGTGAACTCAGCATCTGTTATGGCTCGAGAGCCCAAAGGAACATCATTCATTTGGAGCATAATTTTAGCTGCATCAGCAACTTAAAAGCTTTAAAAAGTTGCTTACTCTCCACACACCGATTTTGGAACAACCCCAGCCAAGTTTCTGTTTCTGTGCAGATATGTGGGAAATTTATGACTGATTTCAGGCCAGTGAGTGGAGTTGTTCTTCTTTCTCTAGTTATTTCTTATTCATTGAGGCTGAATTAGGCTAAAATGTTTTAAATATACAAAATTCTAAGTTCCCAAATTCAGTTCTTATGCTAGTTTTGAATCTGTGAAGATTGAACTTGTACCATATTTAGGGCTTCGTATCAAATCAGAGATTGATGTTAGGAAATAAACTCAAGTTTACCCTAAAAAAACAACAACTGAAATTACTTTGTTTCTCAGTCTGGCAAGGCTGGGAGACCTGTTTTAACCTAGATAAGACCAGCAAACTATCTTAGGTTGCCATACTTTTGTTTCATCATGATTTTAAGTTCAGTTGTGTTTAGTTTGAATAGCCCACAAAACATTCTCAAGGGAAGGATCTAAATGAAAATGGAAGCTCGCATGTAAAAAGTCAAGGGGGAAAAAGCAAAACAAAACAATGAGAAATGGAAATCTCCACGTACCCACTGAATGACATCATGCCTACAAATTTGCTCAGAGACAGTTTGTTTTGATTATTTGTATTGCTCTTTGTATTGGGGAACAAGGCAGTTGCTGTGGTTAAGTAGCTGTTTTGGTCTTTGAGTGTATGTTTAGCATTCCGTTTGGTCTCATTTGCATGTCTGATTCAATAGTTTGCATATAGAAGATCGTTCAAGATCATCTGATTCCCTCTTCTCTCCTCTCATTATTAAACTGTGTTGCAACACTGTCTGTCTATAGTCTCACCGCATGGAATACAGGTCTTTGTTCGGCACCAGCAGTGGCTTCCCGCTTGCATCATCATTACACACTCAGACTGTAATGAACCTGTGGCTCCTTTTGGAGAATGTGCTCAGGGTAGATGAGATACAGTTTGTTTTACCTTCCACTATAAGCCCTATAAGTCACTAGCAGTGATGAAATTAACTGCAACCTTTGTTAGATCAGACAGACATAAAGTGAGAATATCGAACAGTCCAGAAGCATTCCCAGAACATAACTGCAAAAAGTGTATGGGCTATAGAAGAGCAATGAGGCGGTGATTAAATAAGTGGCATAAAGAGCATCTCCAAATTTATGTATTGTATTTGAGTATGTTTACTTTTCTTGTTTCAATTTTATGCTAACCAGATTTTCTAATCTACAATCTGACTGTCTAATCTATATCATCTGACTATCTATTCTTTATAGGCATATGGACATTTTTGGGTGAACTTTAAAGCCCACTAAACGCAATTTTTTAAAATCCTGTACGATCTTAAAAATATAGACAAGGAAGTTTATGTGATGTTTACAGAACTGTGCAATAAACTGTAGCCAATACATTTAGCCATTATTTAATGTTGGCAAAGCTGGTTGCATACACTGGACAAGAAACAACTCAGGATTGTAAAACAGCTGTTGTGTGTAAAATCATAGATAACTGAGCGAAATTCATAAATCCTATTGTTTCTTCATTGCAAGGGAGCCTAATCTACTAAAACAGAACTATGTCGAAGGCAAAGATTCATTGCAATGACTTCGCCATCGATGAACATCGCACTAGCGATCAAAGACTCAAGACTGAACTAAGACAACAGAAAGTCTTTACGATCCCAGAGATCTCAGACAGTCAATATCGCACAGTGCTCATGTGCATGTAGCTACAAGAGAAATCTATGTTACTTTACATAATGTGATATATGTCTGAGTTAAAAAGGATTTTAAAAAATGCGAGCTGGTATTTGTGCTTGGAGGAGATGGATTAGAAAATACATGGGTTTTCTGTTGTCATCTGAAAAGTAAAGACCACAAACTTGTTAAGAATGTAAATAGGGTCAGTTTTGATTTAATGTTGACTTTTGGAGAAATGTAAAACTTTAACAACCTCAATGGGTGTTCTTCCAAGAGTGCAGCTGAACACAGATGCAACTGAAGATTAATCAGTACTGCGACTCACACAAGATTTCAAAGAGCCCATGTTGCCACAAAAGAGCAAGTAAATGTTTCTTGTTTGAACGTGTCACTACGATACACCGAGATGAATGGTCCTGCAAGACAGCGATCATGCCCACTAGAACGCACATGCACGCGAATGGCCGCGCTTTCATCTGCGGTCCAAAGTAAAAATACCCAGAATTCCTGGCACTTCATAATGCATTCATTCCCAGAAGCAGTTGTTGTAGTAACCTTGGCAGCTTTACACAAGTGCGATCTTTTTCCTACTTCTTTCTAAGGGATACAAATGGAATAGGGTGTAAATTATTAATTAGTGGAGATGGTAAGGGAAGGATTTTATTTATTCATACACAGGGACATTTTTATCTATGTGTGGACTTGATAAAAGAAACAAAGTAATATATGCAGAGTTAAAATGATCGATGACTGTGTTCGTAGGTGATTGGGGTGGCGATCTATCTGGTAGCAGTGTTGAATTAGTGAGTATTATAGGCTGTCTTCTGCATTGTTTCGTTGTTGTCTTGTCTGTGAGTGGTATTCTAGGTCACTCCCTCCTCCTCCCTCCTCCCTTGTGTCATCCATTAAGAGAGCCTGTGTGTGTGCATCTACGTTTGATCACAAGTGTGTGCTTGCCACTTTCATGTACTTCCTTTTCATGAAGATGGATAGACACCTATTTTTCTAGGTTTTTTATTGTTCCCCATAACTTTCATCAAGTACACCCACACATTTTTTTTTCTTTTCATTGCCTGCCTTCCTTCCTTCCTTCCTTGTATTATAATTTTTTTTTGGTCTCCGTTTGTGCATGTAAGTGATGGGGTCAGTGAGAGTGCCACTATAGCAGTAATGGGCCTATGTTGGTGTCCATTTGCGAGCGCATAGTAACAGATTGTGCCACATGGTTCATTGAGTAACTTGATCCAGACATAATATTTTACAATGGTTGGCTGTGGTTTGCCCAGTGACTCGGATTACATACACATACAGGTGTCTCCCAGACATCTCCATCCACGGTGCAAGGTCTTCTTGACCCCGGTGACCCCACCCCCAGCCAGTAGAAGGGTGGGGTCTTAGTAATTGATATAAATGATTAATAGCTCTCCATCCGCTCTGTTCAATTTAAACAGAATTGCCTTTTAATTTTAGTGTCGGCTTGAAGCCTCTCAGAAGACTAAACTTAATGATAAGGGCTTGTCCTGTCCATGTCACACCTTTTCATCGCATCTCAGTGTAAAGAGGTGTGATGAGAATGCAGCGTAGATTATGAGTGCATCAACAAATGTAAATCTTTTATTTTATTTTTTGCCATAAGAACTATAAGATGAAGTAATTGCAAGGTCCAGATGGAATATGCTGAAATTTCTTATTATAGTTTTGGTCAGTAAGATTTTATTTTAAAGAAATGGTAACACTTTATAATAACTGCATGCTATTAATCATTAGTTAAGCATTAGGAAACAGTTAATTGATCATTTATAAAGCATTAATAAGCATTTATAAGCAGTTTATAAATACAGATATAAATGCTTTATACCTGATTTAAAATCATATCTATAATGTGTTTAATAATTGTTTTTTCATACTTTATTAATGATCAATTTATCATTTCTAAATTAAGTTTAGCATTATTTACACACCAGTTATTAAGGAGTTGTCAGTGTTTCATAAGACCACTTAGAAATTGTAAGTAAATGATTAATAAATTATTTAAATGTGCATTCATACATCTTTTTATTCAGACATATAGTAATAGTTACTTATAGTGTTAATAAATTGTTTATTAACATGTATTTCTTCTTTAATTCAGGGTTAATTAAGGTAGTTATAAAACATATGTAGTTGTTAGTTAACTATTTTTGTGAGCTCATCTAAAGTGAGGACTATTTATGCCTTGTAAAGCTTTTGCAAATGAGATTTAAAGGCTGTAAATATTTATATGTTCTGTATCACTGTGTTGTGTTTGTTTCTGTTTTTTGTTTAGAAGATAACTGAGCCTTTAAATATCCTTTATAAATGCTTTACAAGGCATAACTAGTCCTCACTTTAGATGAGCTCACATAAATAGTTAACTGACCACTACTAAATGCTTTATAACTACCTGAATTTACTACATTTCTTGTGATCTTACGAATCACTGGCAACTCCTAAATAACTGGTTTGTAAATAATGCTATACTTCATTGAGAAATGATAAATTGATCATGAATAAAGTATGAAAATACAATTATTAAACACATTATAGATTTGCTTTTAAATCAAGAATAAAACATTTATATCTGTATTTATAAACTGCTTATTACTGTCTATTAATGCTTTATAAATTATGAATTATAATTTTACTAATGCTTAATTAATGATTAATAGTGTGCAGTTATTATAAAGTGTTACCAAAGAAATTAATTTAAAGAATGCACTGGAAATCCTAGATATAGACAACAAAGAGCAATTGTAGATAAACTGTTTATTGTTGCAGTCATTTATATTTGAGAAACTCTGCACTCATCACTCTGCCTCTGTGGTTCTTGTGTGTGTGTGTGCGCGTGCGTTCTTTTTTCCCTTCCACTGTATAGTTATTTTTAGAGAACATGGGAACTGTGAGCGTGAGATGCTCAGTTTGGTGAAGGGGCAAGCTCATGTCATACTGTGATTGCATGCCAGTGACAGGAAAGTCAGAGTTAGGAAGAGAAAGAGTGTGTGTGTGTGTGTGTGTGTGTGTGTGTGTGTGTGTGTGTGTGTGTGTTTGTGTGTGTGTGTGAGAATGGGAGAGATAATGAATGATTCACTACAAAAGCCATTTAAAAATCAGCCATACTTGTCTGACTCTCTTCCCTCTTCTGCATCCTTCAGCCATTACCAGAATATTAAAACATTTGTTTCCAGGAGCAAACGCAGAATTCCTACTTGGGCTGGTAAAATGACTGTAAATCTGATTGCGTTTGTGGAAGTGTGTGTATATACTGCAGGTGGCGGTTAGAAGGGTTTTACAAGTATCTTAACCTCTTGTCCCATGAGCCCTACAAACAGATGATGATGTAATTGAGAGCCGGGTCATTAGGTAAAGCTGGGTTTGCCAAAGCTCTAATGTGGATTTCTACAGCACTGAACATCTATAACTGCGACTTTTCTCTAGCGAACATGCAAGTTCATCAATGTAGACAATCCAAATAAACGTCTAATAATTGACTTTCTGGCTGAAGGGGTCAGACTGTTGTGAAAAGAGG
This sequence comes from Carassius auratus, assembly GCF_003368295.1. Taxonomy (NCBI): domain Eukaryota; kingdom Metazoa; phylum Chordata; class Actinopteri; order Cypriniformes; family Cyprinidae; genus Carassius; species Carassius auratus. Next base: position 9,410,587 of record NC_039249.1, on the reverse strand, counting down.
ACAACAAGTCAGTCAAGCTCTTTGTATCCCCTCTTATTTTTCCATCCCTTACTTCATCTCATTTTATCATGCACACCCTAAAATATTTTTGAAGGGGTTGCTCTAATGGCTTCAATCACTGTTTGGCCCAGATTTCCTAAACCCTGGAGAGCTCTGAGATGAATTAAATCGCTAAAGACCCTGCCGAAACCACAAAATAGGGCGAGACATCAAAGTGTAGGATTTCTTGTGCGTTTGTTATAGCTCTCACTTCAGAAATTAGTGTATCTAAAAGTCAGCGGTGGTGTTGTGCAAGTTTTTAGGAATGAGGCAGCACTCGGTTTTTATCTGCTATCAATTTGATGTGTTGCTCATAAAGAGTTTATCGTTTGTGTGACGGTAAACATTCCCATAATTTGTGTCAAAACCCTGCACGCGAAGAACCGCGTCAGCCCAGGAAGACGACCGCAGACGAGTTTCACTTCAGCTGCTTGGCTGTCAAATGTAAGATCAATATCTGACTTGATACAGGTGAAATCTCGTCGTTCGAAACGAAAAGCTTATCTCGCACTTATCTCCTCAGAGTCGGCTTTATTCTCCGCAAGTAATTGGCTTTGAGTCGAGCAGTATCCGCGCTAACAGCGTTGTCTGTGAAAACGCGCCGCTGGAACGCGAGACGACGCTGTCTGAAGTGGCGTAGCGGCTGTCTCGCGGTGCGTTTCAGTGTTGTTTGCTGTTGCGACAGAGCTGTGGGTGGAATGGAGGAACATATTTCTACCTCGCTCAGACGTCCAAAACAAACAGCGCTATGAAGGCTGGAGGTACTCTCCGTTAGGACCAAAATTCCACAGCTACCACGCAGCCAGGGAATCTTATTACTCTCTTCCTCTCTCTCCTTCTCACTGAGATTTAAATATTTTTTTCCACGGGGTTTTGAAGGGATTCTGTGGCCAACAGTAACAGTCATGCACCTTGTTCTGGTGCAATAGCAATAGTTATTGCCAGTGGCGTAGCCAGGGGAGGGGCCATGGGGGCACTGGCCCCTCCTGAAAACTGATTGGCCCCCCAGTGTGCCCCCACCCTTGTACTTGTCTGTCACTCACAAATTCAAATTATAATCTTTCAGTTTAGTAAATAACTCATGATTGCGTCGCGATGCTTCTCAACGAGGACCAAGAATAGCGAGCTGCTGTTTTCCAACGAAAAAAGCACCTATTTTAAATAGCTTATGTTTTTCGATTAGCGAGTTGTTGCAGTGCAAGAAGTGTTTGGTACTAACGTTAACGTCTTTCGGTTTTAGACAGACCAGGTTCGATGACGATGTTATCTCCTAGAGCAGACCAAGATGCTAATCATTATATTTACTATGCTCCTCTGATGCTGAATGTAAAAGGGGTTTACTGCGTTACGATTTACTTTTTATTTCTCGGCCGAACGCGCAATTTAAAGCAATGGTTTAAAAAAAACTATAATAGCAATTCTAATAAAGTCATTATTGAATCATGCTGTCGATTAGCGACTTTTTTCACTCAAGTGAGGTGACGAAAACAAATCGTGTAATGTTTATCTAACGCTCCACACTTGAGACTTTTTTTATTTATTTTTTTAAGTCTATATGGGTGAGGCACATGCAAAAACATCGTTTTTTTTACTGGTCAATTTTGAGATTTGGGGCTGTTTCTCTTCAGTAACATGTCTTCTTTCAGACTTGTGGTGAAAAAAAAGTCCAAAATACACATATAGGTCTTTATTTTTCTACACCTTTAGTCTATTTGCGTCTGTAGATTCCTAATAAATTCAGTTGGCGTTCTAAATCACCATGGTGCTCCGCGATTGCTGTCTGCACCCTGGAAAGCTCTCTCTCCCTCCCTTCACAGAAGTTATTGACAAAACGTCATTTGATGACACCCAGAAACATTCTCAAAAAAATCATACATAATTATTTAATGCATGATTAAATAGCAAAATAAATAACTAATACTAAAATAACACTGGACTAATTAAGCTATTCTAAACTGTTTTATAGGATCCACATATTTTACATGTTAAATTAAAGCTACCTTTTTGAACAAGTAGCTTTCTAACAAAGTATGGATATATGATATTTTTAAATCAATATGCTCAAGATTAATTAGCCTTGACATAAGTTGATTTTGTTTATTCATCAATGCAAATTTACTGCAACTGCTGCTATGCAAATTGAATGGGATGTGGATAATAAACAAAAACATATAATGAAATTATATTACATTTATATTAGTTATATTAATTAATTAATTGTGTATTTATTTCTATGAATTATTAATGTTATTCTGCATTTATATAAATAAGGCTATTATATATATATATATATATATATATATATACATACATTATATAAGGCTATTATAAATAAATTATTATTATTTGTGAGTTGTACACCATTCATACATTGGATTATTTTATTTATTACAGTTTTTCTTTCACTATTGTAAAGTGAAAAGTTAATGCACATTGTATTAGATTTTTTATTTATTTAGAGCAGTGAATAACTGCTATTAAAATATAATAGGGTATCACTGTTTATTACTGATTTTAAAGGTTACTGAACTCTTGAAATGATTTGGATATACAGTTCAAACAACACAAGATTGGCCCCTCTGTATTAATCGTGGCCCCTCTTGTGCCCCCCAGTTGAAAAAATCCTAGAATCGCCCCTGGTTATTGCTGTATCTGTTCAATAGGACAACAGCTAATGATCATCAGTCAGTGAATGGACGGCATGAGGAAAGAATGATGGGGAGGGGGGTAAATAATATTAGCTCTGTAAAGCTCCCCCTAGATCTGCTTGACAGGACGGGGGGGGGGGGGGGGTTGAATGTTTGAGAAGAAAGTCAGGTCTGTCCTGTCTACCACCACTAACCTTGAGGATCAAAGTTACATAGGTATGACAAACAAGTGTTTTAAGTTTGGGTACTTTAGGTTAGACCAGTATTTTGGCTGATCAAATGTACAAATGTTGGCCATTTTTAAATGATCATTTACAGCGTATAGCCTACTGTGTCTGTTCAGAAGTTTGGAGTCTTTATATATATTTGTGTATTTACACTGTCATTTAGCAGACGCTTTTATCCAATGTGACTTACAAATGAGGACAATAAAACCAACAAAAGAAGCAATAATATGCAAGTGCTATGACAAGTCTCAGTTAGCCCAATGCAATACACACATCAAATTTTGTTGTTGTTGTTGTTACTTATATAATAAATAAAAAGAAAACAAGTAGAATAGAAAAAGAATAGACTGCATGTGTTAGAGGGTCAACATATATGAAAAGCGAAACCCTGCTTTCTAGATACTGGCATCTGCATTTAAAAACCAAATCGGATGACCACAAATTTGTGTCTATTCAAGGTAGCCAGACTGTGGCAAAATTACATAACCTTGTATATGATCAGGGTTGTTTTACATTGTGGAAAAGTCCCTTAATACACTCCATTTGGTAATTCCAGCTGAACGTCTTAAATATTTTCTGCTAATAGTATGTCTTCTAACAGTTTAATTGAGTTTCTGCCCTCAAGGCAGTGTGATTTGGGAACACAGCTCTAGCTTCCTCCTTCTCCATGTCTCGTTAGGTTAGGTCTTTAGATGTCTCTCACTCGCACTACTTTCTATTATAACAGCTGGGCCGGGCATTTCTGTGCTGCCACATCAGGACCTAATAAATGTGCCATACGCTCATTGATTTCCCAATGCATGTTTGTGCAGCTGCTGGTAATGACATCACTTTCTGAGTAGCCTACATGTGGTTGTGTAGGAGTCAATGAGTGAGACAGCTACATGTGTTGTTCTTCAGCAGGATGTAGATGCCATCTTTGGCCCTTCAACCACCCCAGCACACAGAAACAGTAGCACCGTCTCTCTGTCTCCGTTATACAACAAGACTGAATCCCACTCAAGCAATAGAGACACTTTCCCCCAGAAAGCTCCCTGTTCTCTGACCTACTGACACAACAAAATATTGGCAGCAGCGCTGTGGTGCAGTCGGTGTGTGTGTTTGTGCTGATACAAAGCATTTTTGTTTTTTCGTACATCCCCTTTAAAGAGTTGGTGGCTGCAAGAATACATTCCTCCTCTTTTTGTCTGTCAGAACTGCCCTCCTCCCTCTCTTTACCTCCTTCTTTTCCCCACTATGTTAAATTGTTGTGACACTGTAGCACTTGAGAGTCTGGTGTTAAAATATTCCTTCTTAATGACAAATGAACATGTGGATAGATTCCTCTCCCTGGCAGGTCATTAACATTTGACACATTGGAAGTGGCGCGGGCACAGTTCTCTCTGCATTGCAATAGGGTGATTGCGACGTTAAGCGCCTGGAGTATTAATGCATTTATTCATTCCATCAAATCCCTCTTCATACAGATTATCAGACCTCTCTTTAACCAAGAAGATGATTTTATTTTATCCCACAATTTTAACAACTGTGTGTGTGCGCTCACTCTCGAGAGGTCCTTATTTCTCTAGTCTTGCCTTATTGCTGTGATTTTTTTTATGTGTTTCAGGCTTTCAAACATGAATGTCAACCTATCTCTGCTGACACATAACAAGTGCGTAGATATCCATAAGAATTCCAACATATGGAAATAAGGGCAGAGTAGCTATGAGCTTTATCATAATACATTTTCCAGATATATCAGCCGATTGACTGCATTTTTATCAGCATTTTTATTAGCCACTGTGCTATATCAGTATCAGGATTTTTAATGAAAGAAACCCCTATTGATTGACCACAAATACTGACTAGTGTTTAACCAACATTTTGGCATTCTTATGTGTATTTGGTCATCTGAGATTGTTGGTATTGGCATTGGCTTTGGCAATGGCATATGCAGATATTTTTTGTGAATTTTTAATGTTTTAGCATATGTGTACATCTAAATTACATTAGCCATTTATATTGGATTATATCAGCCATTTACCAATCAAATAAATCTTTATTCGTCAACTCATAATAGAAACCAATTTTTTGATACCTGTTTGACACAAGCATATTCTGCATGCTGCATGTTGAAAGCTCATTCTTTATTGCTGTTTTAATAAGCGTGGGCCCCACACTACATCTGGTGCAAGACATATGTACATCCTGGCTGGCTGGCTGGCTGCTGTAACGGAAAAAAGTATTTTGGCAGCTTTTATGAACAAATGTTACTTCAAGTAGACATATGTGGAATAATGTGAACACTTTACCTGCGTTGGTCCCTAACAGTGTTTGCACAATTAAACTAAACTTAAAAATACTTGAATGCTATTGCACTATATCATATTATCAAGTGCCGTATATTTTAAAGTTGGCCATTTGGGAAACGTTCATGCTTCAATGTTTAAGTGTTTTTTTTACCTTAATGTAATGTTTATTCAAATCTCAATATAAAGACAGACATTTTCCGATCTCCATCATTTAGTCCACATAAACACATTCCTCCACAATCCACTTCAAGCTTGCATTCATTGTGCAGTCCAACATCTCAAAGTCCAATCAACAACTGATGGATAGAACCAAATATAACCTACTATGATTCTTTTTTTGATAATTCATTCCACTCATGGATGCATGTCTCAATATAGAACATATTTTACAAATTTTTCTTGCATTTCACAAAAAGAGATAGCATAAGGCCAGGGTAAAGGACTTTTCATGGCAAAAGTGATGTCACAAAAACTAACATCACACTGTGTGCTACATTTCACATGTCAAATACCTAACGCAAACTGAAAATTAAACTCAGACCTTCATCATATAGCTGGTGCTTTGACCAGTTTTGTAATGTAATAAAGTGTTATTTTTTTCACGCAATCTAAAGTGACTATAGAAACAAGAATGTGTCATTTTGATAGTATAGGTGGACAGCAGTCAATAGTTTACTCTATTTTACTTCGTAGAATACTGTTTGGAGGACAAGGCAGAGGCAGTGCTCTACAAGAGAGATCAAAAGCCTATGTTTCGTTCAGGGACCTTCAATCAATAACCAGCTCTGCTCTTGCCCCCTCAAGGACGTTATCTCACACACAAACACGCATCCTTACACAGGGTTTAGGTCTGTATGGCGCCGTTTTACGAGTGCTGTAATTGCTGTGACGCGGTTAAGGGAGAGCTACTGAGGGAACCATTCATGAGATTTATTGAAAAGAGGGTCCACCAAAAGAGAATGACCGCATTCAATCCAAAAGGAAGAGATAAAGGAAGGAGGGATGGAACATCAGATATATAAAGTGAGCAGTGGACTCTGTCTGTCTGGGCTGGCCGACATTGATCTGAGTGCTTTAGAGCAGACCGACCCAACTAATGCTGGTCCATTATTTAGCCTGCAGAGATAAAGAGACAGGAGGCTTCTGAGGTGGACGGCTAAGTGAGGAATGGAGGGATACACCTTAACCGCAAAGGACAACTGTCTACTCAAGTGTGTGTGTGGAATGAGAAAGAACAAGCTATGTGCAGCTGTCACTCTCTGTCCGGACTGTTATCCATTTAGAGACTGTTTCTGCTGTGGCTCATACTAGTCTCACACATACACACTATGGGTGCTTTCCAATGATTTCTGTTGCTTTACGAGTGAGCTGACAGTATTTTCTGTCACTACAACTAACCTGTACACAAACCTTTCTGCATAGTTTGTAAATGAAAACATAAGATATTTAGTATATTCCCCATGAGCGAACCGTTAGCTACTTCCTTCGATTCTTCTGGTTTTCACAATTTAGGCAAAACCTGACCCAAACACATATAGCCCGTCACTCTTTTAAAGCAGCTACACTTAAAGCCAATCATACTTGGAATCAGTTGATAATATGAAATGTTTTTCCTCGATACATAACAACTTGCAGAAAAAAATGAGCTTGTAGCCAAGTTAAGTTTCTCAACTCATTCAAGCCTTTTTTATCCTTAAGCCTAAAACATTGGATGAAATCAAAACAACATAATACTAGTATTCTATATTTCTGTTACTGGCATAAAGATATGCAATGCAATTCTGAATTTAGCTATACCCTGCATAATAGTGTGAAAACAGACGCTCCCAGCTATGCAAGATTGATTTCATGTGTTGTTGCTTTCCATGTCAGAGTGTAATTCATAGTATAAGTATGTGTTGCATTTTCAGTGTCGCCTGCGCTCGTGTAAACTGTCTGCTTGCACGGTCAAGTTTCCCTACTGTCATAGCAAAGAGAGTTTGTTGGGTAAGTTAGATCTTACAAAACATGATTAGATCAAGCTACCCCAAATAATAACACAATGGAACAGATATTCCCATCCAAGTGTGTATTTGTATGTTGCTTTTCACATACAGTGTTCAGATTTGTTTCACTACAGAACTGGGAGAAGTCGGGGGTTTTTGTTCTTCTCTCTCAATATCAGGTTTAAAAATGTCACACCCACCTCATCAACAAAAACCGAGAAGGAGAAAGAAACTGAGTGCGAGAGATCAAGGTAATCTGAGTCCCTCTGTGGCTCTTTCTGAACAGCCGTCTTTATCAAGGCAGATCCGTTCTTGTCTGTGAGCAATATCAAACAGAGATTGGAGACACACACGCACCAGCTCCAAGTCTGCATAATCAGGAAAGAAGGGGTGAAAGGGGGAGAGGTTAGGAGAGGGAAAAAATGGAGGAAAAGTGTGTGTTCAGAGATAGAGAAAAAGAACGAGAGAGAGGGAGGCCTTGAAGTCACATTCTTGTATTGGATAAGGAGAGACCCCATGGATTGGATCAAGGTCGGAGTGTTCATTTAAAACTGCCTCACTGACAGCAGCAGCCCTCAACATGAATATTAATACTGCTTTAACAACCAGCACAGGATGGCTGAGACCAGCAAGACAGCCAGTGATTCTGTGTGTGTGTGTGTGTGTGTGTGTGTGTGTGTTCCAGCGCTAACTCAGGCAATTTGCACTGCTTTTATTCCCTCTGCTCTCTCTTTGGCTGGACTAGGATTTTGTGAACCTTGGGTGCAGAATTCCTGCTCCTAGTTTTCTCTTTCTTTTTCTCATTCACTCACACGCACAAACATCCACTCTATTTGGTAGTTTTCATTTGTTTATTCATACATATGTGGGTGAGTTTTGCAGGGGGTTTTTTTCTACGTCTTTTGAAAAGCATCCTCTTGGACTAAAAAATAAACCTATTTGACTAATAAGCTTATATATATATATATATAATATATAGAATTATATATTATATAGAATATTTCCTTCCTCAGATCACAAGAGAGGGGAAAAAATCATAGTTTGTTCACCCCCATAAACTTTTTATTTTTTTCAACAAATTAAGATACTTTGCAGAAACTCATGCTTCAATACGGTTAAAGTAATTAGGAACAAAAGCTGTCGACATGTGTACATATTTTTATTTTATTATTTTATTTAATTTTATTTTATGGAATCCTGGCTCCTTTGGTAACTTTTAACACACTTTTATATATTTTATATATTATCAGATATATACATATATAAGAACATCAAAATACCCCAAAAAGCCGGTAAAACGTGATAACATGAGTCTATAATCTATATTATGTCTGTGATTAAAGTCTATATGATTTCAGTCTGCATCATGCTCAAAGATGCTATATGATTTAATAGAAATGGAAAATGTTTTTTTTTTTTTTTTTTTTTTTTTTTTTTAGTTTGACAGCAACAGTCTCTATTCACTTTAATTGTACTAACTAGGGCAGAGTTAACATTCTTCAAAACATCTCCTTTCATAAGGAAAATATATAATTATGTGTTTGGAAGTACATTTGGGTGAATAAATGATATGATGAACTTTAATTTTAAGTTGAACTATCCCTTTATGTGGTTTCGTTTACATGAACAAAATAATTTTTCTTCAAGAAGGAAGGGATATATATAATACGTGTATGTACTTTTGTTACTAAACCTCACATCTACCTTTTCTTTCTCTCTCTGTCTTTCTCTCACTCGTTGTTCCAGTTGTCCTTTGTTTGACTCTGAGTGTGTGTGTGTGTGTGTGTGTCCGTTGGGAGATCCCCTTAGTAATGGTCTAAGGGCAGCCAGTACAACAGACACAAGCACTTCCTCTTTTTTTTCCTCCATCCTTCACTACTTCCCTTCATTTATCATTTCACTATCTGTTCATCTGCTCCTCTCTTTACATTCTATCCTCACAGTCTAAAGCTCTCTCGTGGACACTTTTTAAAGGCACTTGCACGCAGTGTGTTTTCATCTTCGGATGTGGTTTCTTAGGTTAATGTTTGCAGGAATAAAGATTTATGATGTTTAGCGAGCTTATGTGTGTGTGTGTGAGCGCTAATGCGTTTTATGATTGTCTGTATAACCATCCTGTTGATTTATGTGTGTGTGTTTATGAGTTATGAGCACAAACGTGTGTGTGTGGCAGACAGCAGGTTGTGTTAATGTCACAGTGAGGTGAAGCTCATTAGTGTTATTTTCCTCACATTCAGAAGACTGGCCATGCACGGGTAATTAGAGAGTTTGTGTGTATTTCGTGTTCAGACCATCATAGCTGCTCCAGCGGTCAATAATATAGACATTGTAATTAAGTAATCTTTATAATTAAACAGCCTTGGTTTTTGTTTCTTTTGAGGAAATATCCTTTAATTGTAGTCAATATTTTTTCATGACATATTTGTTATTTTTTGTATTTTGGGCAATTTTACTCTGTGACTGTTTAACTGACAAATCATTTGAATTGCACTCTATTGTTGATATATTACATTTTTTTTTTCATTTTTTTAACAGCTTAATTATCATCTTAATGTTCATTTTTGTTTCATTTTTTCATCATTGACTAATGTTTTTTTCCGTCTGTAACTTTAATTGGCAAGATTAACACCGAACAGCCTTCAGCATGTAAAATCCATTATTTCTTTGTGTGTATATGTTGGATCTGCATTTCCTTTTGAAATCCTTTGTGTAGATTGGTGGAATATGCCTGTACGTCTTTGTCTTTCCTGGCAGGGAAGTGTGTGTGTGTGTGTGTGTGTGCGTGTGTGTGTGTGCGTGTGTGTGTGTGTGTTTGAGCCCCAGGGCTCTTCTGTGCTTGAGCTGGGCCTAGTGCCACTAAACCCAGCCTAAGCTGACCTATTTCCAAAGCGCCACACATACATATGTGCACATGGTTGCCACTTCTCATCTCTCCTGCCTGTCGGAAACAATCAGTCAAGCACACACACATACATTCCCACACACTGGCAGTGCTACTGCATGCCTCTGATCAGGACATGTGTGTTTGTTTAGTGGGTGTGTTCTCTTTGTATGTGCTCATGTATCTGTTAATGTAAATCCAGGTTCCTGTAAGAGAAATTGAGCGGCCGCATGTGTCTCCCAGTGAAAGTGCCCCCTGAGCTATGTTTTCACCCATACACCTGCTTTCCCAACACTCCTGAGAAGTGTTAATCTTTTAAAAGTCTGTCAGATGTAGGTGAATGTGTATCTGGGGTAAATATACCTGCAGATATTGGGTATGTTGGCCCGATATCGATTTTTTTTCTCTGCCTGTTTAAAAAATGTAGACTACTTTTTCTATCATCTAGCAAATTTACCCCTTTAAGAGCGCTTTTTTTTACTTGTAGCATGCTAGCTTTTTAGTGCATTTTAATTCTCTTTTCTTTTTATGAAAATGTATAGCTTTATACTAAACTAACTAAAGTTTATAGTATTAAAAGTAGTTATCAAACTCCAATATCAGTGCATCCCTACTGTATTTATTTAGAGAAAAAAATCATAATTGCATGAAAAAAAAGTCACAGCTACAACAGGCAAAGTTGCAATTATGAGAAATCATAATTGCCTATACGAGAAGTTTTAAATTATAATAAAGTGAGATTTTCATCCAATTGTTTTTCCAGTTATTACGAGAAGACAGTTTGTAGTTATAATATAGAAATATAGAAATAAAGTCGGAATTGTGACAGTTGTAATTATGAGAGGTTTTTTTTTATCCAATTGCAAATTTATTTCTAATAATTATGAAAAATGTCATGTATTGGATATTTATTGGCCATTATTTAATTGTTTCTGCCTATTTTGCCACCACCTAACTCTTATAAAAGGTAGTGTGATAAATTATGGCAAAAAAATCTTATATGTCTATAAGAGAGCGTGTTTCAATTGTAGCATACAAACTTTGTTTAAAAAAGTGCAGCTCTGCTGTAGTTATATTGATTGTAGGTTTGTAAGATATACAGTATTTGATTATAGCCATATCAAACCATGTGGTGTTTGTCAGTTTCAATAAGTCTCTCTCAAATATAAACTAAGGCTGACTAAGAAGGCTTAAATTGGAAGCTATGAGCTTGTGACATCATGAATGACGAGAATTCAGTGAAGGTCGGAACAGACGGGAACACTGTGTGTGTGTGTACATTTGACAGTCTCTGTAAGTGAGGTCAGGACAGTGTGCCTGCTATTAAAGCGACATTTCTCTCTCACTCTCTCACTTTCTCATTCTCTTTATATACACATAGAAACATATGCATAGAACAGCATAATCCATCGCAAACAGACTCCAGGGACTAATGGCAAAGAGGTAATGAAGTCTGCTGATAGTCCTGGCACAGTTGACGCACAAGCAAGATGGTTTGCGTCAGTGGACTACAGATCCAAACCGGTCACCGAGTAACCGCAGATTACTTCTGTTTAACTACTGACAAATCTTATCATTGATGAAAAATCCCAAAACAATGTTTCTGCATGTCCGTTTTCTGCACTTGTTCTGGAATTCAGTTGCTTTTTGGAGAAGTTAATTTAGTTAAATAGTTAGGTGATAATTGTGAGAATTTATGAGAAAATAAGCCTTACTTGCAAGGTGTGAAGTTGCCATTAAAAGGAGCCAAGCAACAGTTATTTAAGTAATTTAGCAATAATGAGGAACATAGTCGCAATAAAGAGAAATAAAGGCACAATTGCAAGAAATAAAGTTGCAAATAATAAACAAAATCGTAACTGTGAAAAAATAAGTTGCGATTGTAACATGAAGTTGCAAGTACGAGAAAGTCTCGATTGCAAAAAATAAAGTGAGTTTATTTCATGCAATTGCCAATTTTCTTTTCAAAATTTTTTTCAAAATGTTCTTTTCAAATTTCAAAATTTCTTGGCATTATAAAAAATAAACTCACAATTGAGAGATATACATTTGCAATTAACTTTTAAAATTGTATTGTTTTTATTACTCTTAGGTGGAACCAAGCTTAGTTGCTATAGGGCTACACTCCCAAAAACTGAAAACGATAAGAATAGGGGTTGCAGAAGGGATCAATAAGCAGAGGAAGAGCTTGGGATGATGGAAAGAAACAAAGAGAGGAATGAGAAAGGAGTGCAGCTGCGTCTCGGTGGTCGTAGTGCTGCAGGTGGGACTTCATCAAACAAAAGACACTCAGTCTCAGCGTCTCTGTCTTTTTCGCTCACCCCTGCCTTTTCGCTTCTTGGCAATATCGCCGTCCGTTTTCCAGCCATGCAGCAAATGAGTTTGTGCTCAAGCTTGTCTGAGAGAGAGATAGAGAAAGTCTTTTTACCCTTATTTCAATGCTGTCTTTTGATCATGGCGTGACACTGGCTTCAACCGCACAGGAGATTAAGCCAGATGTACACCTGTTCTGGACACACACACACACACACACACACACAGTGACAAATACAGGCTACTGTAATTGGCTCAGTGCAGGTTAGCTCAGGTTAGTGTGTTTATGCAACATTAGAGAGGAGTGTCTGCATTGTTCTACCTAGATGCCGTTAGCCACTAAACACGGGACACTTTCATAACACATCTGATACTTCTCTTCCTGTCCCAGATCACACAGACGGTAGTAATGCAGATTAGCAGCTTGACACCCGATGGGTGAACACAGTATGATAGCAGATCAAAAGACAGGTGAATGGTAGATTTTTAGCAATGAAAACGCAAATAGTATTGAAGTGTTTATGTAATCACTTGTCTCGCTCTCTTTTTCTCCTCTTTATTTCTTCTTTTATTACAACCCCCCCCCCCCCGAAGGGGACTCTTGTGTGGGTTAAAGAGTAAATATGCATCTGTTTTCAGTGTCTGTATGTGTTTACGTGCTAATGTTTGTGCATGTGTGCACTTTTGTTTGCACTTTGTTGGCTGTGAATGATATAATACACACACACGCAACCACCCTGCCCTATAGTGTTTCAGGGGCATGAATGAGGTCTTTATGAAAAGGAGTTTCCTCCGGTCAAGACGATCCGCCCTGCTAATATCCTGACGTCTGGAATAAACAGACACTCACTTTTCCCCATTCTTGCCATAGGTGTGAAAATAATGGCTCAATGACAAATAAGAGCATCCAAGAAAAGTAGAAGAAAAGTATTTCAACTATTTCTCTTCAGTGATATTTTTTTTACTTTATACCCACCCAAAATAAAGTGAGTTTTGCTTCAATTTTCCTTTAATTTTAGTTGAAAAAGTAGAAATTGAAAACATGTTCAACGTGCAAGAGGTGTGTTTAAGTTATTTTATGAATTGCATTTTAGTGTTATTTTAATAAATTAATAGATCTTGTCCGAAAAATGTCATAAGACATTTACATATTATGTCACGAAATGCTGACCACCATAAAACAATGATATCTATCACACCGTATATTCCGGACTATAAGTCACACTTTTTTTCATAGTTTGGCTGGTCCTGCGACCTATAGTCAGGTGCGACTTATTTATCAAAATTAATTTGACATGAACCAAGAGAAAACATTACCATTACCCTCTCGCGGCTATAGTTGGTAATGTTTTCTCTTGGTTCTAAATAAATGCGACTTGTAGTCCAGTGCGACTTATATATGTTTTTGTCCTCACCATGACCTATTTTTGGACTGATGCGACTTATACTCAGGTGCGACTTATAGTCCGAAAAATACGGTATTTATTGAATATCATATACACAAAAAAACATAGTAGTGCCATGATATCTGGTCAAAAAAATAAATAAAAACACGTGGTAATACAATGATACGCTTGAGTACTTTTCAAAAAGGATTGTGGCTGAAGAGAATTGAATTTCTAAGGCTGAGAGCTGGTGGACAGTTGACGGATTATGAAAATGGATCCGAAAGTGCAATATGAACTGATATATGAGACATAAAAGATAATAACAGGTCTATCCATTTGAACGAGTGTGAAGAAAACGAGAAAGAGACATGCATTTGTGTCCTTATCTGCACAGGTTTGAAGATAGTGGGCAGTCCTGCAGGGATCCTCTAGACTGTAGAGTTGAGCGGTGGTCTGCTCTCCATGGGGGAAGGGCCCTTACAAAGCCATTTATTTTATTACTCTTCCATTCAGCCCTCAGAGGCTCTGTAATCTGCCATTAAACCATTACTGCAGGAAGAGAGAGAGGGAGAGGGAGGGATAGGGATAGAGGGATAGAGACAGAGGTAGGGGTGGCCAGTCACATTCATGGGGCCTTCCCTGAGGGCTGGGCTTACAGTAAAGCAGCTGGGCATAGACACACATACACACACTCACTAAAAACGCTCTGTTGTGTGCCTGAATACACGTACTACCATTTGTGAATGAGATTATTTGGTGTAGTGGCTCATTATGGAGTTCGAAAGGTCATGACCTTTAACTTATGACGTTTTTACTGTTTGGTTACGCATGCGTTTCTGTGTTCACATATTTGCTGAATAAGGATAACAACACAGTACCATATTTTTTTCATCTTGTTTCACACACACTGCCATTTAAAAGTTTTGGGTCCACGAGTCACTGTCAAATAAAAAGCAAATAGCAAAGAAGGAAAGTCTTTGTCCATGTCTTTTTTAAGGTTATTATTTCTTATGCTTACTCCTTAAAGTTTTTTCATAAACGTCTTAAAGGCACAGTAGCCAAAAAAAAAAAAAGTTTAATTAAACCTTGATTATTATTCTAAGTAGACCTCAGGAAAAAACTTAAAATGATGAAAATGGGGAAACTATGAAAGTATGGCTTTGGTTACCTGCTGAATATAAATGGTAGGTTGCTTATTATTTTGGAAGAGTGTGTTCCTTTTTTCTCAAGCAGGATCAGCAGTTTCCCCTCCCTTTCCATCCTCTGTATCTCTCTCTCTCTTTCTGCTTTCAGATTGTCTGTCATTCTTCATTCAGCCTTGTATTCATTTTGATTCTGCTCTAGCAGCTGACAAGTGTGAAATGAATACAGTATCTGTTCACTCCCTCTGTTCCTCCCTCTCTCTCTCTCTCTCTCTCTCTCTCACACACACACACACGCTCTCCGCCTCTCTCTCCTTTGTGTGTTTTGGAGACTAGATTCTGAAGATTTGGCGAGTTGATTCTCTCTAAGCCTTTTCTTATCTGAGGAAGACATACAAAACTGAGTATCTTCTTTAAGTCTATTTGCTCTTTCTCTCCTGCTCAAGGGGATAACTACAGAGGCAGTGAGAGAGGGGATTGGTGGAGATTTTTGGATTACAGTGTTTCGAGGTCAAAATGTCAGAGGGTTAACACTGGTACACAGCCTTTTAGTAGAGTGAAACAGTGAGGAAAAATTTATATTTTTATTTTAAGTATTGATCCCTTCATATTTACTGCACATATAAGTTGTGTGCCGGTGGCGAATGGAATTGAGCTGATTACAGAAACACAGTCTGTGTCTTGCCGCCCACAATTACTGTATATGTCAAAACACAGACCCGCTCAGAATTGCTGCTGAATCTCCTGCGCTAAACTTTGCAGTAGTGTGAATCTTATGAGTCGATTCATTTTAGTGAATCGAAAACATAGCGCTTCACCAGAGTAGACAAATTCCAGAAATGAGCTGGATCTTTTAATAAATAATTCAAAAAGATTAATTATGAGTATAAATTCATACTGACACAGACACTTTCATTCAAAGTGACTTAAATTGCATCCAGTTCAAGCATCCCTGGAAATCGAACCCATGACCTTGGCATAGTTAGTGCCTTAGGTCTACTGTTTGAGTTAAAGGAATAGAATGAGTCTGAAATGCTGGAATAGCATTAACAGAACACAAATGAACATTATAACTAAAATATAACTACCTAAATAAACAATTGGATCAAACTGAATCTAAATCTAAATGGCGAAATTAGATTCCCCAATTAACAAAGCTTTTGGGTTATCAGTTGCACTTCATTTTACAGTAGGTGTACCTACATGTACTTATAGTGTACTTACAGTGTATTTATCCAAGAAAGTTCTGGTAATACAAGGCAATCGGGGTAGGTTTAGGTTTAGGGGTAGGTTCAGGGTTAGTACCTAGTTATTACATACTTATAACATACTTATTGTAATTACTATTATAAGTACATAGAATGAACATGAGGAACAGGACTGAAAAAAAAAGTTATACCGGGTTATCTAAACTAATAATATCTATAGTACATGTTTGCCGCTGTGTTAGATCTCATCTTCATGCGTGGTCAATGTCAAACTTCTCAGTCTCAGGAAAAAGACAAGTATCTGAGTTGTGTGTGTGTGTGTGTGTGTGTGTGTGAGAGAGAGAGAGCTTGTGCCTCGTTGCTTTGACACAGCTGGAGTGTCCAGTGAGACTAGCAAAGCTGCTAAATTAGCCCTACCCTGCAGCTGCTTTTATATATAGTCACACGCAAACGCACACACTCTATCTCTCTTGTTTTATTAATAAAAGTGCTCGGATGGACGTTAAAACAGTCTGAGAAAGACAACTGGGATCACTGTGCGTCTGGTCAGGATGACTAACAAATGCAGTAAAAAAATCACTGAATGAACACTTCCTATCTGTGCGAACACAGATGTGCCTACACGCACGCATATCCAAACAAAGACGGGCTGTCTTGCATTTCTTTTCTCTCCGTTTCCTTTTGTCTTTGTCCTGCGTTTATCTTTCGCTATGAAAAGGCTGTGCATCTGTCTCTCTCCTCTCACTCGCTCGCTCACTCCTCACAAGTTCATTGGCATTCACTGAACACAGCACAGAGCGCTCAGACCTTCCGGCACTCTGCGCTCAGAGACTGTTTGTGTGTGTGTTCCTCGCTCTAGCTCCGTGATTAGGATTGTTATTCTGTATCAATAAGTGAATTAAATCACAGTCATGCTTTTCTTAGAGAAAAATAACAGATGGAACCGCTTGATTTGGTGTCAATGCGTTTGAACTGGAAAATGTTTGCGC
Source organism: Carassius auratus (assembly GCF_003368295.1). Lineage (NCBI taxonomy): Eukaryota > Metazoa > Chordata > Actinopteri > Cypriniformes > Cyprinidae > Carassius > Carassius auratus. The sequence goes on along the minus strand of NC_039249.1, from coordinate 9,393,476 downwards.
TTTAATGACTATTTTTGTCTTGTTTTTCAGTGAAACATCTTTTTACATAATAAACAAGATTATTTACCTAATAACCGAAGCCGTGCAAGATATTAAGACTTTTTAGATATTGCATTACCTGAGCATTGTTCCAGTTGTTTGTCACTTGCTTGTGCTTTTAAAAAGTTGTTTTAAGCCTTAATATTTTAAAAAATAAATAGATGAAAAGATGATTTTATCTTCTAAAATTATTACTTTATATGTCAGAGATTTCATGCATTTATTTATTTATTTATTTATTTGCAGGTTATTCTGCAGGTTTTGGTAATGTTATGCAGTCTTTTCTTTTTTTTACTATTTTTTTTTTTGTTGTTGTTGTTTTATTTATTTATTTCGATCACCTCTCATGCAATGCCACTTATCAGGCGAATTAATCTTGTCTGTAATATTTAGTTATTTTTACTGGAAATCGCGACAAAGATGTGCATTTAAAAACGGTGTGTGGTGAAAGTGAGCGGAAAGTGCGTTTAGGTTATTCCCTCGGTCTGATCTCTCTGTTACTTGTTGCTCGTCATTTACTGAAATCAAAACCGGAAAAACATCCTAAATCGCAGTCGCACAAACAAAGATTCACACATCGTGTGAGAGTGACTATCAAGAAAGGAAAGAAAAACAAGCAATGACTCAGAATAAGAGTGCCCCAGTTATCTAAATCTTACTTCTCTCTTCCTCCTGATGAGAATTCAAGGACTTCCTCTCTCAAATGAGCTTGTACGATATGTGTCGCCCTACTGCTGCTGCATGCTCATTGTAATATGTAGACTCTGACTTTCCAACCAGTGAGAAGAGTAAACGACAAATGAACCCAATGAGCGGAGTGTGATTTGGTCATCCGTTCAGTATGACCTGTAGGCAGACCGTAGTCTTTCTTAACTAATCAATATCAAGGTTGAAGGATTGTATTATTTTAAGGTGATATAGTGTGAGAGGGGTGAAAACGTCTTTATTTGGGCCGATTAGTTCACTTGTTAGACATTGTTTTGGATGTGATCCACATGGTTGACAGATTAAAAAATAATGACTGTTTGTCTTTCTTTGTTTTAGCTGTGATTTGCTCTTTATCTCTGTGTCTCTGGCTCTTGCTCTCTGGGGTGCTGGAGAAGGGCTCACTCCTCGCTCTCCTAATCCTCTTTATCCTCTCTGAAACCTACCCCACCTGTCGTTACACATCTGGACACACACACACACATTATCTGTGTTAAGTTAACACAGTCATACATACTTAAAATACATTAAAGTGTCAAGTTTATAATAGATGTTATTTGTACAGATATACATACTGCACTTATAAATGATGTATGAACAAAGCTGTTTGTACAGAACATGGTTTGTTATGCATCCAGGCTGTCCTGTTTATACGTGTAGATTCTACACTGTCATATATAGCTAAGATTTAAAGATATTATGTATATAGTTGGCATATGGCAGTGGGAATTGGGATTCCAAATGGGCAACAAATACATGAAATGTATGAGATAATTATCGTAATATGGTGTAATTCTCAATCAAATGGTGAGACAGTTGCTAAATCAGTCCCACTTTAGTGTTTAGATTATATTCAAGATAAATGACGGCGCAGAAATTGTAATCAGTTCATCTCCTTATTCAATTATCCTCACAAGTATTGCTCCCTAATTAAGATTTGAACAGCAAGTATGGGTTTCTGTGTGTTATGTGGATGCTGGTGGATTTAAGACTGAAGATCTGGGCTAGTTTTCTGTCAGTTTCAGGTTGCAGAATTATTGGGTACCATCACTAGTTTGCCCTTGAGCGAGGAACTTAACCCTAGGCTGCTCCGAAGGGAAGAATCCCTGCAGTAAATGTGCTGTTAGTCACTTTAGGTAGGAACATTTCTGCCTAAATGACAATGGTAAGATGTGATTTTAAGGTGTTTCCCCTTAAGAAATGTACTTTGACAATGAAGAGTTCATATACACTCATGCTTTACTGCAAATTTAGTAGTCGGACTACCGTTCAAAAGTTTGGGGTCTGTAAGATATTTTTTCAAAAACTTTTATTCAGCAAGAAAGCATAAAGACATTTATGATGTTACTAAGTATTTATATTTCAAATAAATGCTGTTCTGTGGACCTTACTGTTAATCAAAGAGTTCTAAAAACAATGTTTTCAAAAAGTATGGAAAAATAGCTGCTGAAAATTCAGCTTTCACAAGAATAAATGACTAAATATATAAAAATAGAAAACAGTTCTTTTGATTTTCAGCATTACTGTTTTTACTGTAATTTTGATTTAATAAATACAGTTTTGGTGAACATAAAATGTCCTTAAAATCTTTCTAAATGGCATTGACCCCAGACTTTTGAATGGTACTGTATATATTTCAATAAGTACAACACAGTTATTGTCCTTCTACATTTCTATAGAATATATGATGTTTCAACACAGGATAGTTTGATTATTAAAATACAAAAACAGGTGCAATACACAAATAGCTGAGATATCCTTATCCCCGATATAGAACAAAAAATATCATCTACATTGAAAAAGTTTGCCTCTGTTTAAGAGTAAAAAAAATCAGTATGATCCTATTAACCTCCACTTATTAGCAGAGAGTTGCGAGAATAGTTCAATTTCTCTTTATTTAGATGAATTACTAATCAAGCCATAATATATTCCCATCTTCATGTGGACTGCTTTTCTTTGTCTATTGTTGCTGACTAGTTTTATTAATTAGTAGATGATCGTATATCTGCTACTTTATAGCAGTAGACTATATGGCCTTGCAACACCATTATCAAAAGTTTTGATCAAGCACACACCTTGACTGCACCGTAAGTCACTTTATACAAAAGCATCCGTTTATGAATAAAACTTTTTACACTACTCTTCACTTGACACACTATCATTAATAAATACAGTTACAAAAATATCTAGTAATATATTTTCTTAGTTACCATTTATGTAACTAGATGGGGCATGTCTGAACAAATGCTTATCTGCAAGGTCATCGTGTTTGTGAGATAAGCGTTTGTGCTCATGCCGCAAAAGAGAGTTTGAGGCCGAAAGCATCACCAGAGCCGAGCAGAAGACACTAACACACACATACTCACGGCGCAAGCTCACACTAAAGCAGTGGCGCATGGCTGCCGGGCTATTCTTTGTTTATTAGCATATCTAGATGACAGTGGCATCGCAGAGGCAGCGGTAATTAAGGGCATGACAATGGAAACAGTAATGATGATTGGCATACCATTACATGCCACAGGGAAGGAGGGAGGGAGAGAGGAAAAGAGTGCAGTGGGAAAAGAGATAAATGAAGAAAGCTTGCTCTTTTAATCTCAGCAGGGCTACTACCTCAGTGTGCATGCGGGTTTGTGCGTGGGTGTGCACGTGTGTGTTTGCTCTCTTGTTCGCCTGTGTGTAAATATGCACCAGCTCGTTTACTTTCGCTGGGAAGTCGCTTGTTTTCCTTTCCCCTCCCTGTCACACAAGCACACAGATTTTTTTGAGATGGCTTATTTAGAAAGGAGGGGTTTTCTTTTCACCTCTCCTAGCTTTTACTGCTTTAAAACACTCTATCCTCCAAGTGTCTCATCATATTTCTGGTCTAAAGTCTACTTTTGCTCCATCAGTATTTGTGACTTTTACATTTCTGCTTTTATGGATTTTTTTTTTCGCTTAAAGGAATAGTTTGTGCCGAATTAAAATTCAATCATTAAGTACTGAGATGCTAGTTGTATAATTTACCTTAATGTTGTCCTAAACCTGTATTACTTTCTTTTTCTGTGTGACTCAAACTGATACTACAGATATTTGAGGAATATCCTCATCCCTCTTTTCCACACTGTTATCTAAACGTTTGGGGTCAGTAGATTCGAGAATTCAGCAGCTGGTTATATGCAGCACTGAACGTTTTAATCACACTGGTGTTTGTCTTTGTGAGTGTATGCGAGGTTGGCCATGTGTTTTCCGGCACACACACACATGCATTAAAAACATTAGGCGTGTTTATGTTGGTCTATGAGACGAAACTCTGTTTATATGCGCAAAAAGTGTCTCCAGACCCCTCCCATTCTGTTTCTCTTGGCACAGACCCTTCCTCTGCCCTACTCTGTATCTCTATCTTTCTTTCTCTTGCACACGCACTCCTCATCCTGTTTCTGTGTTCTCTAACATGAGGGACTGTCCTTAATTACCCTCTTTGTGCAGTGAAACACAAGTAGAAGTAGCTTTCTTCAAAATCTTCCTCTTAATCATTGCTCAGATAACCTTCTGCTCTCCACAAGCCAAAAGTGAGTACACTTTGGCTCTTCTGAACTGAGTTAAATTTATTTTTTCGAATTAATCACTGCACATTCATTAATAATGGTACTGTGAACGTTACTTAAATTATTTAGAACTCTGGTAGTCTGTGAAATCCGGTTTAGTTGATTAATGGTGGTGGTTGGTGGTTAAACTGACTTTTTATGAATAGTCATTTTGCCAGTCATTTGAATTACTGAATGAGTCATTTAAGATAATAACGTGTCAAAGATTCCATAACTTTGTCTTGGCATCTGTGAAGAGTCCAAAAGCTTCTGAATCATTGATTCGTTTCAGATGACTGCACAGACAGGGACACAGTGGTTGAATAATCAGCCGTTGCAGAGGTGGATCGATAGCAGCCGTCATGGAAAGCTGACTGTGTGGACATGACAGCCAGGTCCAGACGCAAGGGGAATGAAGGATGAAGAAACAAATATAATAGCCTAGAAAGAACGCTACGCAGACCTGTTATTTACAATAGACAACAAATGATTTGAACACACCAGGATATTAAGTAGTTAAACCAGGAACCAGAGTTTAAGAACATCAGTAAATTCAGTACTAAATGCATTTTAATCTGGAGAGATAATTTACTAATTGTAATCCGTTACTGATTCCAGTTAGGGTTAGTTTGTAATCCATTACATTACACACTTTTGTTCTATAATCAGATTACGTTTTGATTACTTTTAGCCTAATTTAACTTGTTTATCACATTTATTTAAATAGGAAAATCTTGTACCATGTTAATATAAAAATACAAAGAGAAAGGAGATATATTCTTTGGTTATTAACAACATGAAGTGCATTAATCCAACTACACAGAGTTCTTTATTATTGATTCACTACATAACGAATGACTCTAATGAGCTGATTCTTTTTAGTGAAACTGAATTAAAAATTTTAAATTGGGCTATGCTGGTCACACTGTTGGGTCTGTGGCGATGCTGCTGTGCCACTGAATAAATAATGCAGCAAACTCTTTGAGAATGTTTTAGTTCAGTATGCATTACAGGTGCTAGTGCCTCTAATGGAACTGAATGTCATTCATGCATGCAATGTCAGTCATGGTTTTGACATGGTATGCAGTCTAATAAACATACTAGTGTGCATTTTTTGTAGTTTTTGCTGGTTTTTATTGATTAAGGTAGTATTTTATTGATAATTCTTAGTATTGGTGATGGTGGCTGTAGTATTTTTACTAGGCATTGTTCTAATTGACAATTTGGTCTCTGGTACCATTTGATGCTTTTTTATTTTAATCTCAATACCAACCAAATCCACAAACCCATTTATTGAAATGTAGCATTACACTCGGACTGCACTAATTTACTAATCCCCTCTCATCACGGTACCATTCTGTTTGTTTAGCATCCTGCATTTGTGTGTGTGTACAGTGCAGCTTTAATGAGAATCAGAACAATGCAATCAGATGTATGCCTTACCAGCCATAATTATGAGGAATATGCACAGCAGTGTGGATGATAGGTCTGCTCTCTCTCTCTCTCTCTCTCTTGCCAGCGCTCTGTGCTGACAGATGGTTGTGTCAGTCATAATGGGACAAATCTGATCGCTACCGAATGAAAGGCATCCCTCTAGCAGAGAGAGAGAGAGAGAGAGAGTCAATGTGTCTGTATTGATGTGTTTACTCAGGGTGAAATTGGCATCCATTAGAGAGAGAATTGTGTTTGTGTGTGTGTGTCAGTGAGAATACAGGCTCTAAAATGAAGGCTGCGTTAATTCATATTCTTTTACATGTGCACAGACACTCTTCCTTTTTGTCACATGTTCACACTGTCTCTTTTTCATACACAAGACACACACACACATGCACGGCAGGGTGGACTGCGCAGACAGCTTGGCGATGCCGGGGAAGGTGTGTCTCCAGAGTTCCATTGTTCTAGTCGGAGAGGAATCTATGTGGAAAACCTCCTAGATGAAAAGGGGGTGGGGAATGGAGGAATGAAGGAAGAGAGAGGAGGAAAGTGTGCTTTTGTAGGAAGTGGACTAGCAGTGTCCACAAACCAGCTTCTTGGGAAGGGGGTGTGAGTTGTAGTGTTTATATATTCCTGTATCGTATCTAGGCGGATGCAATGTAGGGAGCTGTCAAAACTGTTTTTCTATATGATATGTACAATATTTTGTAATTGTTTTCCCAATGGCTTTTACAAGTCTGAAAAAGAGCTTAAAAATTGACAATGTTGTCAGGATCCTCATGAAATAGAGAGAATGCAGAAGAGACAAGAATGAAAAAATACTGCACATTTTTCTGCAGCTGGAATGTTACAGTAAATTATTCATCCCGTCAAGAATCCATTTCTTGGAGGTCTCTCTTCATTCGTCCCTCTATCTCTGTCTTTCTCAATTTTTCTATAAGGTTAAAAGTGCCATGGAACACACAGGATTTCTAGCTGCACTGGGACTAAAATCCACCAAGATGCTGTCTTTCTAGTTATATCCTCTCTCTCTCTCTCTGTCTCTTTTTTACTCTCTCTGTCTTCTTGTACCTCTCTTCTGGGAGTCCACTAGTCTCTTAAACAATAAAAAAGGCTAAAAATCTGTTGCTCTCATGAATTGAAACTGCTAATACATGATTTTTCTGGTCTATTTTGTAAGACCAGAATGAAAACGTATTATTTTATTTTACTAGAACTCTGTTTTAAGTTTCATTCAGTGATTTGCTTTGATAATAGGTGTCCCTTGGAGGCCACACATCTTAAAAATGCCCAGACTCTGTCTTTTATATAATGTGATTGGCAAGTTTGCAAACATCTTCATTCTGAATGTGAATGAGGTGCTTTTGATTGGCGGCTCTTTAGTCTTAATCTGCTAAGAGGGCTCTCGAGAGGGCTAGAATTGGGGAGGATGGGGTAAGAGAGAAGGTGTTCAGGGTGCTGACCCACGCACTAATGGAAACGGTCTGCTGAATGATCCCACTTTTGGCACCATTGGACGACAGCTGGGCCCTTAGAAGACTCAGACCCAAAAAAAGCCAGTTTTGGAAACAGGCATTCATACTGGTAGTGTTTGAAAGATGGAGCCTTGAGATCCCTACAGACCATTTGTGGGCAGTAACAGACCAGTCAGCTTGTAGTAAAAATCAATGTGTTGCCAAAAAACTAAATACATACTTGAGAAATGTGAATGAATGTCAAGATTTGGACTCTTAGTAAATGTTCTCGCATAAAATTAAACAATTCTGGTCATATATCTTTTGTGTTTCTTTTTTTTTTTATTCTGTTTTCCTTGAAGCAACTTGCTGTGATAACAAGGCTGTCTCTCTCTATGTCCCCACAGCTGCTAGGATCCCTGAAGAGGAAATTGACTGGGGCTGTCGAGAGTTCTGCATCACTTAACGGGGTCTCTGACACCTCTATGACCCAGGGAGGTGGCAAACGACTATGTCTGGAAGATGTCACCCTGGCCATGGGCCCCAGCTACACTCAGCCCCCATTCCCTTCTGGGATGGGCAACCACGGGGGTGTTCTGGAAGGTAATAGGCTGAACAGCAACAACAATAATTTGGGCTCTCCATATTCCGTACCCCCAAATGCTAGTCCTGGATCAACACCAGTCACTGGGGGAGGCTCAGGGGGCTTCAACCCAAATGGGAGTTCAGCCACTCCTTCAGTGGAACAAGAACTGCAGGAGATTTTGGATGAACTTACAAAGAACCCTGATCCATCTTTACCAGAGCTTGATATTGAGAAAATCTTAGGAAAAGAAAGTGATGACCAGGCAAGTACAGCTGGAGGTTTTGTCCACCCAGAAGGTAATGGCACCCCCAAAAGATCTCCGCAGAGACAGTCACACCTGGAGGCCCACCTCACTCAGTCCCCTGGTTTCTCTCAAGCTGGGTCTCCTCAAGTGGGTCCAAGTCCTGCTGGGGCACCATATACCCTACCACATCCTTCCAAACCAATTCCATCTCAACTCTCAGCATCACCCCTGTCCTCCTCTTCTTCAAAAGGGCAAAATCAAGCACGGTCACCTATGCTATCTGCCGCCCTATCCAACTGGCATGAAGTGTCCCGGGCTCAACAGCTTCAGCAGATGGCATCTAGTAAGCATCATTCTAACAACAGTGCAGGTCCACCACCTGCACAGTCAGGGTTGTCTGGATTGGGCCAGCAGAGTACGTCTTGGGCTGGTCCCTCTCCACCTTACCGACCAGGGGATAAGCTGCCCAACTCATCACCTCATCAGCAGCCCTTCAGCCCAGCAGGAAATATTCAGAGTCCCCAGAATTCTCTAATCTCTAGCATGGCTCCAGCCCCATCCACCAGACCTTCACCACCCTACAGGCCAGAAAAGCTGGCCAGCCCAGCAATTGCTCAGCCCCCTTTCAGCCCCCAGAACAGCATTCTTTCTGGAAATGCCCCACCAGGAGTTTCCGGAACTGCAATCCAAGGTTCTCAGGCAAGTTATCTTCCTGGTGTTGCCCCAACATCAAACAACACTCGACCATCACCTCCTTACCGACCAGATAAACATCCTAGTCCAGCTGGGCAATGCCAACCAGGAACGCAACTTCCCACACAAGGACATCTTTTCAACTCGCAAAATAATCAAGCACCTGCAATGTCTAGCCAGCTGTTCAAGGCCATCACATCCAATCAGCCACCCAGTAGCCTCAAGCTCCTAATGCAGGCGCAGGGAAAACCCTCACAGCTGCAACTAAACAAGACCTCCACAACTGGTATGGGTCCAGAACCATACTCTTTCAACAACACAAAGCCGTTACGACATTTTGATCCCAATCCCTCCGTGCCCAAGCTGGGTCCTCTGGCTATGGGAGGATACCGCAGTGCTAGCATGCAACCCACGGCGCCCACTTCAGCCACAGGACATGGGCATCTTCTGCCACAGCGCATGCAAAGGGGAATGCCTGCTGGTGGTATTGTGCCTCACTGCAGAGATGTGAGTACTGTTTCTTGCTTGTTAAATTTGTATGTAAAATGTCATATATTGCAAAATATATTTTCACAAATAACATAATGTCAGACAGCTAGTATAAAACTCTACTTTAGATATGAGCTCAAGGATTTTCATTACACTCAGGACTAGTGGTTTCTTTATGTCTAACTTGATGTGTTTAGCCACATGAGACTGACACTTTACTCTAAGTGTTAGTTTACCCCAAAATGAATATTCTGTCATTTAATTACTCACACTGACCCTGCATAGACAACAACGCAACTGACATGTTTAAGGCCCAGAAAGATAGTAAGGACATATTTAAAATAGTCCATGTGACATCAGCGTTTCAACCGTAAGTTTATGAAGCTACAAGAATACAATTTGTAAAAATAACGTATTTCTTCTTTTCAATGATTTTGTCGCGCATTCAAAAGAGTACCACAGTGCATACATGTGCATTCCTCTTCCTGCAAAAAAGCTGCAGCACATCCAGGTTTTAAATCAGAATGCCGGCTCCTACATCAGCAGCATCACTTTGAAGATTTGACATGGAAGAGAAGAAATTGGTGAATAGTTTTTTTTCTTTTTTTTTTTTGAATTCTCGTAGCTTCATAACATTGTGGTTGAACCACTGGTGTCACATAGACTATTTTAACAATGTCCTTACTACATTTCCGGGCCTTGCACACAGTTGTTCCGCTGCTGTCTATGCAGGGTCAAAAAGATCTCAGATTTCATCAAAAACATCTTTATTTGTGTTCCAAAGATGAACAAAGGTCTCGCAGGTTTTGAACGACATGAGGTTGAGTCATTACTGACAGCATTTTAATTTTTGGGTGAACTCTCCCTTTAAGTACAGGCAATAGATGACTTCTGTGGTTGTTTTTCCTCAGACTGTGATGCATCTGTGTAGTCTTCATAATTCTTGATTTATAGAGTCGACAGATGATTTAGCACACTGAAAAAAAGAGACAAAGGAATAACATTTAGGCAGGGCTTCTAGAATTGTGTAATTAAATAAACAAAAATATATAAGAAGAGGGAATTACATCCCTGGTTTTTCCATTAGCTTGTGGAGCTTTGGGTATGTTCACTTCATACAGCGGAGACTGTTTCTGAAAGATGGAGCAGGCACCCTGTGGTGTGTACCAAGGGAAGGGAGGGCAGTGGGTGTTCCGACTCTGATGTGTGTATAAGGGGGGCAGTTAGGAAGCTCCAAAGGTTAATTGAATGGACAGCTGAACAGAGAGTGAAGGAATGTGAGTCTTTGTATGTGATTAGCTTTCATGCTAAGAGGCTGAATGTGCTCAGTCCATCTCTGTTAATTAGGATAGGGCCAAAAATACTGTTGTTTTTTTTAGTTGTTTCGATAGTGTATCATGTCTAAAAAGATCATTTCTTGAATCAAAAAAAAAGAGAAGAAAAAAAGCCACATTTTAAGTTGTTTGTTCTGTGCAACCTGAGAGAAAATTTGAGTTTTATTCATTATTGTTTTAGCTCTGAAGTGAGAGTATGTGTGTTTGTTTATGCAGTAAAGAGCAAAGGCTTTGTGGCTGTGTGTGTGTGTGTGTGTGTTTGTATTTCCGTGCTAAAGAGAGAAAGGCAGTGTGTGTAAATGTGTGTGACTATAGAGTTTCAAAGTACTGCTGTGCATTCTGTCTCCCTCCGTGGCGGTCTGTTTGAAGACAGAGTCCCCCTCTTTCAGCCCAGTAGTCCTCTTTCATCACACCAATAAAACATAATGAATTTTAGAGGAGACTGAGATTGAGGAAGAAAGAGAAAAGGGGGCCAGTTTCTTTAGTGTCTTGGCATGCATGGCTGCAAACTAAAGAGGGACTCAAAACTTCTACCCCCCCAAACTGACTGTCTCTCTCTCTCTCTCTCTCTCTCTCTCTCTCTCTCTATCACACACACACAATCAGAGTTATTCAAAACCATATTTAACAACTCAACTCACCATGATTTTTGTTTTGATATGAGATTAGATTTTTGTCCATCTTTTGCAATGTCTAATCTTGGACTTGAATTAAGCATTATTAGTTATCTGAAGTTCCATTGTTTGAGTTTAACATTTATAAATATATTTAAATATATATTTATATATATATACACACACACACACACAATACAAATTATATTTTAATAAATGTATTTAAATTTATCACATATAGTATAGATTTTTATAATTGCATAATGTTTACATATTATATATACTAAATTTACATTCACATTTATACATTTAGCAGGCACTTTTATCCAAAGCGATTTACAGTGCATTCAGGCTACACATATATATATATTTTTTTTAACCACTTAACAGGAAAGTGTTTGTAATTGTTTTGGTAAAACTGTGTGGCGCATCTTATTATAAACTCACCATGTACGTCTATTTCCTCGAGGAGCATAAACGGGTAGAAAACAAAAGTTTGATTGTTATCAAGACTCATGATTCACAAGAAATATACAGCAACACAGGTATTTCCCAGCAGGAGCAGCTTTCTGGTAGTCGTTGACTCAAGTGGGGATTCCCTCCTCCTACTGAACACCTCTCTCTCTTCTCTCTCTGTCATACTAACAGTTTGTGGAGGAAGTCTGTTTGTCTGTACGCTCGGAAGCAGAAGTGAGATTGCCTTTTTTATCTTTGTAACCTCTCTGACACTCCACAATTAGGGAAAGTAAGAAAAACCTTCAGAGCGATGAATTGATTGTAAAAAGCCCAGAATCAGGAAGACAAGCAAACGAGAGAGAAGAGGATGGGGAAAGGAGTTGTTAAATGTCGAAAAAGTTAATTTCTATGTGGGATTTTAGAACAAACACATTTTGTCCTCATCTTGCCGTCTGTTTGTAGTCAGTTCCAGTTACCTAGATATGAAAAACCCTTTTATCCTTTCCTCTACTTGCCTTTTTGACATCAGTGACAAATTCTTTGTTTCACTCTGTCTCTTTGTGCTTCTTTTCTCTCTGTTTTAGCTGTCTTCTGTGCCTTGGTGTGACAGATTGGATAACCCTAGCGGTGTGTGTGTGTGTGTGTGTGTGTGTGTGAGAGAGAGAGAGGTTTATTTGCCCTCACAGCAGCAGTGGACACTTGACCACATGTACTGAATATACACTCTCTCACACGAAGCCTACAGGCTATAAACACGGCTGATTTGTGTTTGTGGTGTATGCTGTCATATAAGCAGAGCTGCTTCTGTCCACCTCTCTGTGTGTTTAAGTGGTTGCCGGAGAACCTCAGGTGTGGCTTTAGCTGATTGGTTTATGTGACTAGAGACATTTTTGATGTCATTTCCCTAGTGCCCAATTGATGTTTAAGTGACTCAGTGAATCTGAGGTCAGAAGGAAAGTGATTGATTGTTGTCAAAGCACAGTGGAGACGTGGTTGAATGCTGGAGAGGGTTGAGGAACTGTGCTGCCTCTACTGTTTATAGTTTAAACTTTGATTTCTCCTCAAAGTTCATAAATAAAAAGATGATTCGGTTTCGATTCGAAAGAATTGAATCAGAAATGTTGATATAAAAAGATTCTGTTGAGACTTTTCCTATCAAACTACAGTCATCTTTTCAAAGTATACTTCACAGGAAACATAACTGAACATTTGAAGGATTAAAAGTTCACCTCCCTCCATAAACAATCCCCACCAGTGTTATTGTAATATTATTTAAATACTATTATAGTATTTAATAATTTAGCTTAAATTATATATTTTTTATTTTCAATTTCATTTTGTAAGTTTAGGTAATTTTTGCTATGTCATTTTATATATATATATATATTTATTTATTTATTTATTTATTTATTTTTTTTTTTTGCGCTGGGCAATGATTAATTGCAATGAATCGCATCCAAAATAAACGTCTTTGTGTAAATAATAATATGTGTTTGTATTGTGTATATTTCAATTAAATTCAGGTTTATTTGTATTGTGCTTTTCACGATGCAATTCATACAAAGCAAAGTTTCTACTTTATTTTTAGTAATAGCTTATCAGTGGTGATGTCCATCTCAATTTGATGTCCAACTCAAGCAGTTAGTTAATGTCATGTAATCAGACAGACATTAAACACTATTGACATCAATGATTATATACTGTGAATTTTTTTTTTTTTTTTTTTGTAGTTTTGTAAGTTGTCTGAGGGTTGGCATCATCTGAGGTCTTTTGGGGGGTTGGCATCATCTCTTCTCAGGTGTACATTTATTATGCATGCAGTATATAAATATACACTCATGCATTTATATATTTAAGAAATACATGTTATGTTTTTATATTAAATATATTTTTATATATTGTAAATTATATGAATATAAATATAAACATAAATGTTTTCAAAATATTGTATAAACTGTATGTGTGTATTTACATATACATAATAAATATACACAGTACATACACATATATTAAATCAACAAAAAAGTTTCTTTTGGATGCAATGAATTATGCACTAATGCACTAATTTTTACAAATGTAATTTATTTTTAATAGTTTTTGTTGTAGTAATTTTAGTACTTTTGTATGAAAATGATAAATGCTGCCTTGGCGTTTTAGTAAGCTTAATTTTTCCATCGAATATTAATGGTTTATTTAATTACACCTCTATTTAATAAATTTTAGTTAACAATAACAACACTTAACTCCGCTCAGCCCTGTTGGCTTGTATATGTATGTATCACTCTCTTTTCTCTCTTGTTTGTGTGTTCATGTCCTTCCTTCAAGGCTGAAATGGTGGAGTGGGGGGGCTGGCTATATACACGGGAGAAAATATTTCATACCAACACTATACACACACACACACACACACACACACATATCCACAGCAGTCTTCCCAGCAGGGTGTGGAGAGTCTAACCTTGTTTTGCGCCTCTCTTCTGCTTGGGCACGTTCAGTGATTTTAACCATTTTTAAAAGCTCTAAATGGGTCAGCTGTACATAAATGTGTCTGAGAGAAATGCAGAGACGGACAGACAAAGGGAGGGCAGGCCACACATTTCCCCACATGTTATCTGTGGGTTTCGTGCCATGCATGTGTTTGTGTTTGTTTTATATTCGGAAAGTGGACGTGTCCTTTGTGATGTTGTACTCCTTATAAAACTACTGTAAACAGACTTTTTCTAGTTGTTTGCTAATGCTTTTATATATTCATTTTTTTATGAATGTAGCATTTATGACTTGAATTTTCTATCCTTGTTCAGTTGTCACATCACAGGGCCATTTCATATGAACTAGTGAAGGCAAATAAAGCTGTTAAGATGTTTGTATTCATTTTAAATTTCATTTACGTCTCATGTGCGAAACTCCAGACTGTGGCCACAAATGCAAAAGCAATTTAAAATCTTCTTGGGAAAGCTTTTTGTGTGTCCCATATGAGATTTCGATATCATCTGATTAGAGTGCACCCCACTGTTACCTGTGTGTAACTACAAAAAAAAAAAAAAGTATTTTTGTTTTCTTTTTTATTGGTCAGTCAAAAAGATTCATAAAACAGTTTAACCTTGCTGGTTTGTAACAACAGACTCAGTGATTCAATGAAATCTTCATAGCCATTATGGACTTCACAACTGATTATTTTTCTCTCTCACTAAACCGCAAGTGTTTTTTTTGTTTTTGTTTTTTTTTTACTCGAAATGAAACCGGAGCAATTGCTTTGATTTGTAGCTACACTTTAGATGTTTGGTGTACAAATTAATTCATATATTCTATAATACAGTGCTTAAAAAGATAAATGTAATATTTAAAAAATATGAATATGATTATGAGGTCCAATTGTAATCAGCTGTTATGAGCACTTTTTATGGGTGAAATGTTGGAAAAAATATCAACTCCACATTTTTTATTAAATTTAAATAGCACAATAACACAATTAATGTATGAAGTGATAAAACATTTATGCTAAATACAAATATAAAACCACCTTATAGTAAATATGACTTAAATAATATATATATATATATATATATATATATATATATATATATATATATATATATATATATATATATATATATATATATATATATATTTATATATATACCAAAACAGCATTTCTTCTTAACACACAGCAGTGACAGTTGTCCCAAATATTTTATTTTATTTTATTTTGTTTTTTGGATGTGTCCACTACCCATATGTCTTACAGCTTAGCCCTTACTCAAGAGTTCATATTGGGGCCACAAATGATATCTTGATTTATTGTAATGAAACTGACAAGGAGGTCTTAGACTAAATGCCTTCTTTAATTTTATTCAGTGTGTATAAGAAAGAAGCCTTGTTGTGTCAGCTTCTGTGCTTTGTACCCGGAGGAGACAGAGAGAAAAGAGAGACGGAGATAGAGAGGACATTCAGCAATCCAAGCCCTCATCAGTCTTTTATTAAGGGAACGAGAGGGTTTTGCTTGCTTTCCACACACACAAATACATATTCCTGCTCTTCGTACTCACATTTCCAGCCGCCAGAATCTACAGACGCACTCTCAGTCAATGTCAAACACATTTACCTATCCTCTCTGATTCTTTGTTTTGTGTTTGTGCGTGTGTGTTTGTGTGTGTTGCTGTTTTAGCAAGAACGGCAACGATTAAACCCATCTGCACCAAATGCTCTTTCTCTGTCTGTTCAAAGGCAGCTCATGTTTAATTCTCTCATTTTTTCATCTTACTGTGGGGGGAGAGAGGAGGGGACGGATGCTAGAGGAAGAGAGAGAGGGAGGGAGGAGCGGAGTGTCAGTGTAGAGACACTGAAAGAGTCTGACTCCAGACAGGAGAATGAAGCAGACATACAGAAAAAGCATAGTGTGTGAGCGACACTGGGAAAGAGAGAGTATGTGAGTTTAGTGAGGGAAGAAGAGAGAGAGAGAGAGAGAGAAAAAGAGGGAGGGAGAAAGTGGAGGCGGAAAGGGAGAGACAGACAGGAAGCAGACAGAGTGAGACAGTCTTGGCGACTGAGTTCTGGGAGCTGCTTCACACACACACACACACACACACATACATGTTCTAAAAGTATCTGAGTGATATACACAGTCTATAAAAATATCCACCTACACAAGAACTCTGATTGTTTAATATCAATGGACTAGCTCAGATTTATTCAGGACTGAGGCAAGAGCAGTGTTTTGGATGTTCTTGTTAGGCATTCTCCTCTGTTTAAAATGTGTACAATATGAAGTTCTGTCAAAGCAAACCATGTTTATTTCAAATGCATATCACATGAGTATACTTTTCAAGCAAAAACATATTTAAAGGTTAGGTTTTAAATGTAAACACAGTAGATATGCTGTTTACTATGAAGACAAATATACTGTATTTGTTGGTCAGTCTTTACAATGATTAATAACCAAAATGAGCATATAATCTATGAAAGCCTGTTTCCACCATGTAAAAAAAAAAAAAAAAAAAAAACCTAAACTAAAAATCATGTAATTATGAGATAAGAAGTCATATTTTGATATAAAAAGTCAGAATTCTGACTTACTAAGTTATAACTGATTTTATAATTTAGACTTTTTATTTGATAATTATGACTTAGTATATCATAATTATGACTTTATTGTCTTAATCATTACTTTTAACTCATAAAATTGATTTTTATCTCATGTTAAATTGACATAATAATAACTTTTTGGTTTTTTTTACATGTCAGAAATGAACATCCATATAATGCAGTGCCGTTCACTACTGAAAACAAGTATTATTACCCTTAGTATAATTGAAATCAGCAGATCCTCATTGATGAACGAGACCGCTCATTCTGTGTCAGTCTGAGTCTTTGAATTCACATTCAGTAGAGTGACTTGTTCACTGAAGTGCATGTTCGTTTCAATAGTTCAAACCAATGAAATGTTCCCATTCTGTGCTCAAATGCTATTAGCTTGTGCTCTAGCTAGTCTCTGAAGGCAAGAAAATCCAACATTTCGAACAAGAGAGACGTGAACTAAAAAATACCAGTGCATAGAAATGAATGAGAACTGTCCAGTTGTTTAAATGGTTAATTCAGAACCACAAATTAATTCATGAATGAGATGCCAATCTGTTTCACTCTGTATCGTTTTCATGCTGTATATTCCTGTTTAGTCTATAATTCTGAACTGCTCTCTTTGTATATTTAGCATCAGTTTACACAAACTAGGCTACATGACCAGCCACGTGTGTGGTGACTTTTGGATTCGGTTAGACGCTGTGTTTGTGTTACAGCGGGTTATATAAATGTCAGATTGAGTCTAACGCGACATGAAGCCATGTGTTGACAGTGATGACTGGCTGTTTGACAGCTCTAGTGTATCTGCTTGCCAGATATAGTACATTTACCTACATGCATGGTACTTTTTCATATTTGTTCATGTCTTTATGTCAGATCTATGTAACTTTAATAGTGACCATGCCAGCTCTGTTTCATATCAGTGCCTCTGCATGTAAAAGCCTTAAAATGTAAAAATGCAATACATTTGGTAATATTACATATTTCTGACTGCGTATTGAGTTGGAAATAATAGAGGATGGGATTTAGTTAGGTTTGATATTGGATTATATTTTTACCAGCTGATGTGAACTTGGAGACACAGAAAAGACACAGAAGGTACGTCTGGAGTGGCAAAATCTTCAGTTCAGACCGTTTATGTCTGTTCTTTTTTAATATTATTGTCAAATATTTACGTAAGTAGTTCAGTATGACAAAGGATCATGTGTCCAAATGCCCTCGTCCTCAGAAACCATTAACAAAACTACACAAGCTAAAAGAAAATATGACCCAGACGACATTAAATACTGGTACGGGTTCAATTTCAGTGAGGACAAACATGGCTGGTGCTTTGTTTAGTGAATTACCGGCTCCTGAGAGCATGAAAGTCAAAAGTTCAGAAGGCCATCAAAGTTCAAAAGATAACCAAACACTCCAAACTAGAAAGAAGAGCCGGTGGTTAGTCTGATCTTAATATATTGCAGGAAAATGATCAGTTTAGAGTTAAGATTAATACCATTTAATGTTGTATTTCAGAGATTTCTGGGTCTGCCTTGGGTTGCCACTCGGTGTTCTAATGTAAAATGTGAGCCTGAAGCCAAAGCGGTTGAGAAGCAGTGATCTAGACAGCAGCTCTTGCTGTGGTGGATGCTGATTCAGTCTTTTCTCCTCTCAGCGCCTTCCTGCTCCTGTTTGGGTGTGTTTCTCTCTCTCTCTCTCTCACTTTCTCTCTCTCTTCTACCATTCATTCTGTCTGACATGCAGTCGTTTGTTGTTGTCTTTTCCTTGCCTTCTTCCAGACACCCTGTGGAGAGAGTGATGAAGGAGAATACAGGAGAATACAGAAGAGGGAGAAAATGACAAGGAGGGAGAGGGGGGAAAAAAGAGGGTGATGGCGTAAAACTAGCACTGAGCGTTTGAGCCTTTGTTCTACTTTTATGTTGAGGAGGAATGAAAAATGCTGCGGTGCGGTTGGAGAATTACCAGATCCGGGTTTGATTTGTGTGTTTAAATGTGTGCTGTAGCTTTAATAAGGATGGGTTTTCTTGAGCAGGTTAAAGATATCAGTCAAGTGCGGCGTGTGAATGTTTCAACCAAATTGATTTCTCTCTCTTGTGCTTTTTCTCCCCATCCATCTCATCTGTCCCAATAATGCACTCCCAGCTATAAATATATTATTTTAAGAGTGTAGAATACAGCAATCACAAGCATCTATAAAACTGCCTTTATTTACTGGTGGTAGTATTCTACAATTGTGTCAGTGCCTGATATCAAAGCATCATATCATGGTGTAAAACGGTGCAAGTCAAAGTATAGCCTTATTTTAGACCAAAAAAGCAATTTCAGGGTATTTTGGAAGTAGCTAGGAATTTAAAATCACCGTTTCAACCATGCAAAAGAGTCAAAAGTAATGGAAATCTGTGTAGTGAGGATGCATTTTGTAGTTGCGCTCAGCTCTAAATATTTAATCAGCTGGATATTGCTCTTCTGTAGAGTAAAAACATTACAAATGATTGCTTTGAGTCATTCTTTTGAATGAATCAGTCAATCTGGTTCGCAATTTGGTCTTGATGGTTCATTAGCAAATCAGTCTAAATTAGACTGTTACTTATTTGTTTATTTTAATTTCGTATCTAGTAACCACAGATGATTAGAAAGGTTACGATAAATCCACTGGTCATTAACACAATCCATCTAAAAGATTTGCATAGCAGAAATAAATGCTCTGATTTATTGCATCTATTCAAACCACCGACCTATAAACACCCACGTTTATACACTCATGCAAACATCCTCCTCACGACTAGAAATTATTCCAACAGGCCTATTGTAGAGTACAAAGTGAATTCTTTCAGATTGTGCAACACTGAAGGTTCAGTCATAACACTGGTTTATTTTGTGAAACCTCCTCAACTAATGCCACAAACCGTAGACACACCCAGTCCTATTGGCCCAGGAGGAACATGAGGGGCGTGGTTACAGTCCACTAAGCTACCAAGTCGACCACTTGTAGACATTACGTCCACAATGTGTTTGTTCCTGTCTTTTATACACGTATGGGTGTGTGTGTGTGTATGTGTGTGTGTGTGAGAGAGAGAGAGAGAGAGAGATCACATTATGGTCTGTGTCAGTGGAAACCTCTCTCGGCTTGACCTTTGTGTAAAAGAAATATTCATTATACTTTACCCGGGTGACTTTCTTAAAGATACAACAACCAGCATTAGACTGTTTTTGTATACACAACCTTTCAAAAGTAAGACTTTTTTTATGTTTTTGATAGAAGTCTCGTCAAGGCTGCATTTATTTATAAAAAAAGAAGAAAAACAGTAATATTGTAAAATATTACTGTAAAATAGTTCTATTTTAATATATTTTAACTAAAATGTATTTCTGTGATGGCAAAGCTGAATATTCTGCAACCATTAATCCAGTCTTCATTGTCACATGATCCTTCAGAATTTATTGTAATATTTTGGTGTTTAAGTAAAATATCAATATTAAAAACATTTTCAGGGTTCTTTGATGAATAGAAAGGTCAAATGAATAGTATTTATAAAGCTTTATAATCAATTTAAAAGTCTTTAATGTCTCTTTGAATAAAAGTCTTTAATGTTATTTGATTGTATCCTTACTATATATAAAAAATAAAAATAAAAACATACCGACCCTAAATATTTGATTGGTCTATATCAGTTTTTTCTAAAACTGTCTGTCTGTAATAATGGTGGCTGTATCTCAATGTCAACGATTCCAGTATAACACTAACATATTGCAATAACATACTTTACAGAATAATTTAGACAAGATTAAAACCCGGATTAAAGTTGGCAGTCCAGCAGATGTTACTAAAGTGAATCCATCTCTCACGTTCTATCCCATTTTATTCCCTCCCCAACAGGGGATCATCACACACATGGATGTTCATCCCTGCCTCTTCTGTCACACTCTTGCAGAGGAACATATGGGCGGGAATGTGGCATGCATAATTAAACAGATCACCAATAACATTAACAACACCAGTTTGTTTCAAAAAACTACATTTCAATTCTGCCTCATTTATATATTTCCAGCATGATTCATTCTCAACTTTAAGAGTTGCTCATCGAAAACGTTGCCTTGAATCATTAAATTGTTGTACATGAGTCAAGTGCTCTGTATAATGCCTTTTAAATTGCGCATGAGGTACTTGGCTGTGTTTCGATGTTTAATACAAGTAGCTAATGACAGAGTAAGAGGGTGGAAAAGGAGGTTTCGTTTGGTTTCCTCCTTTAAATAACAATAAATAAACGTAATGACATGCCATTGCGGGCCCTTAGCATGCGATTCGTGTTTGCCTGTTTGGCATCTGTCCGGTTTAATAGTGGCGGCTCCTCCACTCATCCCATGGGGCTTTATCTTCCACTCAGCACACAAATCTCCCAATCAATTTACCAAATGAAACCGGGTGTGCAGTGCTTAAAAGAACAGTCTATGCTTACTGAGCATGAGAGTGAGATGGCAAGAGAGAGAGAGAATATATTGTTTATGTGACCTGTTCCCCGGCATTAACCTAATTCATTCATCCAGGATTACGATGCGTTATTAAAGAAACAATGGAGGGTGAAAGAGAGTGAAAACAAGAGGAGACGTTCAAGAAACTAAGACTGGGAAGAATGAGAGAGGAAGAGAGATGGGCCAATCGATCTTGAAATATCAATATGTCTGATGCTGATGAAGAAGGTTGATCCTGCATTAAAAATATCTGTTTAAATGCTAACCATTTAGTTATTTATTCAGCAAGAAAGTTAATGTGTATCATAAACATCAAAGTTGTAAAATGAACTGTCAGCAAGAAAAGCATCATGCAGTTGCATTTATTTCATATATACCAATAACAAACTAGTTAAATGTGACATTTATCTTTTTGCAGCATTTACAGCAGCAACTCATTATACTGTAGTGTATAGAAGCTGCTAAATGTTTTATATCTGATGTTAGCAATGCAGTTACCAATAATTATCACAATAACATTAAGGTAATCGGTGTAGATTTTATTGTACTTGGAAAAAAAAAAAGTTGTACCAACCTGAAGCTTCAATTGTATGGTGTCTTCACATCCTTTTGGTTGCTCCTCCCCTTCGTGGTTGTCATACTAGGAAAAAAGGAATAGAAAGAGCAGCCACATAAAAACACATGGGGTTTTTTTTATAGATCCTCTCACATTTCTGCATCATGACAAGAGAAAGGGGAGTGATACTGAGATACTAAAGGGAGAATAAAAGAAGAAAGTGCTCAAGGACGTGTGTGTGTGTGTGTGTGTGTTATATACATGTTATCAGTGGATTTAAATTGCTAACCTTGCATAAAGAGAGCCAAGAATTGGTGAATCTCAAGGACTCCCTCCAATAAGTACCTTGGACAGGCTGCAGATATCACAGAACACACACACACACACACACACAGTCATACATCTCATGCATTATTTGGAATACTTGATTGTGATTGGTCAGTCATGACATACTTGGATCAGTTTCTGTGTAATGTTAAACTGTAATTTGACCATTGTCCCTGGTAATTAGCATTTTATTTTTATTTTATTTTTTTGCTTCAGTGCTTTTAAAGTAAGAGAACATATATTTAGCATATCATACCATTTAAAAGTTTGGGGTCAGTAAGATTTTTTATTCAAGGAAATTAATTTTTTATGCAGCAAGGATGCATTTAATTGATCAAAAGCGACAGCAAATTTACAAAACATTTCTATTTAATATTTAATATTTATTCATAAAAGAATCCTGAAGAAAAAGGTTTTCACAAAAATTCAGCAGCACAACTAAAACAAACCATTCTTGAGCACAAAATCAGCATATCATAGATACTGACAATTCAGCTTTGCCGTGACAGATATAAAATACATTTTAAAATATATTAATATATTTCAAATGTAATATTTCACAATATCACTGTTTTACTGTATTTTGATCAAATAAATGCAGAATCTGTGAATTTATTCATATTTTTAATTCATAGATTTATTTATTAAGTAGCCAAGTGAGTCTGGGTCCTGACCCCCCTGTTGGAGTTTACATCATTTTCTTGAGCTTTTAGCTAACAGACATGGTTTGGTTCAACTTTTAGCTAAATCACCACAAAGATTTAAATAGCTACTTTCTATTTCAGCATTTCTTGTATGTTTCACTCATCCAGTTTTGAAATGGAAGCCAGAACTTATATGCATTTCAAAAACATTTCTGTGCTTAGAGGAAGATAAAACCTTACGGAATGAGTGTTATTTTAGGGCAACAACCTGTCATGGTAGCTTTGTGGAGTGTCTTAGAGGCTAATAAGCTACGATTACAGGTTTAGAAAGAGTGTCTGAGGTGTTTATAAAGTGTTTGTAAGGGATTGCCTGTTTCATGTAGCTTCTACCAGTCTGATTTAGACAAGGGTGAGTGGTCTAAGCAGCTGATCTATCCTGACAGCAGTAATCCCCCCATGATCCCTCTCAGACTGTGTGTGTGTGTGTGTGTTTTAATTGAAGAAAGTGTCTTTGGTTTCAAATTGGAGAGGTCGAATAGTACAATGTAGCAGCACAGCACACACTGCTCTTCATTTCTTTGTTCAAGATAATCTTTCCCCATTCCCTTCTCATTATTAGATATGAGCCGCCAGACCTGTGTGCTTGGTATTCTGCACCACACTCACACACACACACACACACACATACACCTGCAAGGTATCAGTATCTCAGGAGAACTACATGGAAATCAAACTTTCTCTCCCCCAGTAAACAGTCTACATTGGAAACAAAGCCCTCCTGTCTGTGTAGTCAAACAGACACTGTGTTTGCCCAGTAGATGAGAAACGCAAAGGCTGAACATGTGATCAGATCAAAAAAAGAAGAAATGCCAGAGGTCTGTCCCCCATCGGGGACTGTAAGACATCAGGGAAGCGCGCAGCCAGTTACAGCAGCCTGTTTTGCATGGAAGAGAGGAAGTGAAAGACACCGTGTAAAAGCAACATGTGAGCTAGTATAGTCAACCATCATTCAATTTTAAATTCAATTACCGATGACCAATCGCTGGCTGGTATAAGCTAGATATATGCTTTTTATTTGTTTGTTTGTTTATTTTTCTGCTTGCAATTTTTTTATATATTTGAAATTTTTTAATTATGAAATGTATGTAAATATAATCATTTATTGATACAAAAATATTTAAATAGAATTTAAGTAAATTAATTTACTAACATTTTATTTACTTTTTTATGATTTTACTTGATTTTTGTGAAATTTCACAATGAATTTGAATGCAAATGTACTAATCTCTATGATCTATTTTATTTAAATAAATCATTTAAAATGATATGTATCTATTTTTTTATTAATTTTACTGATGATTTATTCAACTTAAAAATAATTCAATTGAATCACACAAAAAAATAATTTAATTTAAAATATAAACATTTGAAAATATGCATAACATATTAGTCAGCCAGCCAACACACACGACATCCTTCTGGTTGATATATTGGTCTACAACTAATGAAAATGTGATTGATTCAGTTTCTGTAGAGCTCTTTTTATATAAGAAGATTTCAATAATGAGTATAACTGTTCATTCATTTAGCATTATTATTCAGTGTACAGTAATAGATTATAACAGGTATGACACTGTGTGGAGAATATTCACGTGAACAGTACAAGACGTTACAGTGGCTAAAATGGCTTAATAAAACACTGGGTGAGATGCACTGGGTGAGATGCAGTTGAAGGCGACCGTGTTGTCTTTGTGGTGTAGTGTAGTGGTGAAGCAGAGCCCGTCCCGAGTGACCTTGCCCTGAGGTGGAATGGAGGGAGGAGTGTGGACAGGAGGGGGGCGGGGTGTAGATGGTACAGATGGTAGAGAATATGGTTCCAGGGTATTTCGGAGGGGCCTAGATTGGACGAATGCAAACAAATAAGCCTCTGCATCCGGCGCAGAGAAAAAGAGCCTCATTGTTATAGAAATGCTGAGAAGGATCTTAGAAGACAGCCAAGGTAAAGTAAAGCAATTCAAGAATTTACCGAGTAATAATTAGAACGGCCCACCAGGGCCCAAGGTGTGAGAGCCGCACCGAAGATATCGTAGCCCAGCGCGGTTCTGTGGTTCTGCAAGGTTGAGGACACAGAGCCCAGCTGCGGCAGGAATGAATGCTGAATAAATTAAGCACTCTGCCAAGTTAACACTAGCCTGGCAGCGGCTCTTTCCCTCTAAGCCCAGGTGTGTGTGAATGTGTGTACTGTACGTGTGAGAACGTTTTCAGTGTGCAAATATGTTTTGTGCGAATGCAGTATGTGGGCATGCTTTATCACACAAGTGTGTGTGTGTGTGTGTGTATGGATCTTACGCTTTCCAGTGTCTGGCACTGGTAGGGGGATGGGTGAATATGTGTGTGTCTGTGTCTGTGTGTTTGTGTTTGTGTGCAGAAGTGCGTGCCAGGAACAGTTCGGGAATTTGAGGCGGTGTTTCAAAGGGTCCCAGGATAGTTAGCAGGCTTCAAAGCACCAAGACTGGGAGAGCTTGTTCTCTCCTTCACATCCGTCCACCCACACACCTCCGTTCTTTATTTGCTTTCCCCTTCAATAACAGGATTTTTTTTTGCTAATCTAAAATCTATTTTTACATGTGTGAACAAAACACGTGGAAATCCTCGGCGACCCAAGAACTGGATTTTTGTGATGGGTATATGGTAGACATGGCACAATTTGGTTAACCAAACTGGCATGAAGACTGGCTCTTGTCTCCAAGCCACACAAACAGAGAGAGAGAGAGAGAGAGAGAAAGTGGGAGCTGATATGTGTTGTTGAGGAAGTAGGTCAGGCGTCACATTCATTAACATCCTCCTCTCATGCCCAATGATGTGAGCCGCTCCCACTATCACACGCGAGTACGTGTAGATATCGCCGTATGTGTGCACGCATAAATCAGGGCATGCATATCAAATATTTTAGAAATGTTATCAATTCAAGGATGCTTGTGCATTTAAAGCTGGTATTGTGTCGGTCATCATTTAATAGCAATTTAACCCCACCATCAAGGCAATAGACGTAAATAAACTTGGTTACTGTGGAGATAAAAGCAGTACTTAGTGTCTGCCTGGGCTCTGGACAGCTGGACTTCTGCCAGGACGGCAAAGCGGAGCTCTCTACACAACTCTGGCCCACTTTCTCTCGCCTGCTTTCCTTGCATGCACTCTCTCTTTCTATCTGTCTCGCGTCTGCTACCATTACCCACTGAGCTTTCTAATTCTACCTGTTTTGTAAAAGTTGTGCGCCTGAGTCAGTCCCTTTCTCGCTTCTTATTCCTCGCTTTCTGCCCACTCTATTCATCCTCATCTCATTCTTTCCTAACTCTTGCAGTCATAAGCTTTCCCTCCTTCTCTGTCCCTCCCCCTCTCTGCTCCCAGCAAGGTCACTTGGAGTTGCATGACAAAGCGACTTAACTGACATTCAACAACAACCTCTCTCTCTATCTCTCTCTTTCCCTTCCTATAGTCCTGCACTGCTTCTTAGACATTTTCCCATGACAATTAGCTGAAGCCTGGAGAATGGATCTAAATATAGAAAGATTTGATTTTCCACTTGTTTTTATTTTTGGGCAAATAAAGCCTTACTTGGTGTTTAAATTGGGGTCTCAATCCAAGGATGTAACTAAATGTTTAACACTAGAGGAATGTAATAGTTTATGCATCTATGGTATATCAAACAACCACAATTCACTTTGTGTGTGTGGGGTAGGCATTAGAGTGGACTGTACTGGAGTGAGTACATTTGCAATAAGTCACTGAAAATAATAAATAATAAATAAATATCTTGTAAAGGGTGAACTATTACTTTTCCAAAATAAATTAAATGAAATAATTAAATAAAAATTAAAACGAAATAAAAAAACGATTGAAATGTCAAAAATCTATAATAACCCTGATTCAGATGACAAAGGCAAGGTCAAACATGCAAACTCTGGGTTAAGTGAGAGAACATCCTTTCATGCTCGACCGCACGCAAATGCATAATTGGTTTTATTTCTCATGTTAGTTTGATATGGGCAATTATGTCTCTTTTATGTGGTTTAGGGCATATTTAGTGCTGTTTTTCATCATAATGCCTTTTATAAATAACTTTTAATTAATGTAATTTTGCTTAAATTTGCTTTCGAAATAATACTCTGCACTTCTAATATTCTTTTTAGATAATTTTGCTTAAATTTGCTTTCAAAATAATATTCTGCACTTCTAATTATCATCTTTTTTATATTATTGATAGCCTAATTGTATTTATTCATAGTATTACGTTATTGCTTTTGTACTTGTTTTGAAATGCAAATACAATTCTGCAATATAAATGGGGGGGGGGGGTAGAGAGAGAGAGAGAGAAATCCAAATTTACATTTCTTTCCACCCCAATGGATTTGACAGGGTTAAACATATCTCTCTTTCTTTGTTACCGTCTCGTACGCATAGGAACGGTTACATTCTGTTCGACAACAAAGGCAGCGGATTGCTTTGATAACCTCTGCTGCTGTGATATCTAATCTATTAAATGCACGCTGAAATGTGAGTTGCATGAAAAGCTGAGTGAGCGCGCGGAACGGAAAGGGGAGGCGGCCGGCTTGCTTGATGGGCTGCTTTACTTGAAACGTGCGTGTGTTGCTGGAGGCTCTGGAAAGCTTGTGAGGTGTTGGGGTGTTAGCTCAGGACGGGGAAAAGAATGAAAGGCCGTCTCTTATCGAGGGCACAATCGGAAACGCTGTTTAACTTGGCGAGCTTTCCCGGATGGAGCAGAAAAGCTGCGTCCTGACAGACTAAAACATAAGTCACGGAGTATGGGCACATCAATCATTTATATTTATCAGTAAATACACTAGGCTGAATGGATTTGGAACACTGGCTTTTTACAAAAAGGGGATCGATCAAGACAGGCGACTGAAAAGCTCACCGTAAACTCGAGGTGGATCAAGCGATTAAACGCGCAGAGCGTACCGCTTTATTACGGACTGTTAGAGTGCGCATGCGCCATCTAGCGTTCGCTTAGAGAAAAAAACAAGGGTTTTATTCACATCTCCCTGTTGGATTTGTGTGAGAGTCGCTGATTATCATACTAATCAACTCACTATTTTCTTTCCTTGGGCTTTGCAGAGAGCATTCGAGCGGGTTATAATAATGTTTAAGCATTACTCATAATAGCTATCTTAAAGGGATAGTTTGACTAAAAATTGAAATCCTGGCATAATTTACTCATCCCACAAACCCGTATGACTTTAAGTGATTGGTGACTAAATGATGACAGAATGTTAATTTTTGGATGAACTGTTCCTTTAAGAAGTAACAGATGTGAGTGTTCTTTATAATCATTAGAAGTTTTAGTCCTTAATGGCAAAACAGAATCGTGCATGGACAATACTCAGGCACAGCCCTAACCCAACACAACCAACAAAAGCATCTAAACCAGCTCCTTATTCCTGCTGCACATACCCAAGTGCTGGATCAATATCCATTACCAGCACTAGTGCTGCAGACAAGCCATTCATTTCCACTGCAAAGCACCACGATATTCCCCCTGGGAAGTCGTTTCACCACCCTGCCTGCTACAAGCAAAGATGATTACACCAGATTCATGCTAGGAGTGTCTGTTTGTGCCTCAGATTACCTCTGCTTGTTCTTGAGCATGATATTAGCTATGTGTAATGCTAAGCATATGTAGCTGGAGATTTAATTGAATTCACACAACATAATAAACCCATTAATTTCATTTTGTGTTTGTGTCTTTATGACGTGAAGCAGATCATTGAATTCTGCCGTAGACCTGCAGTAGTTATCTCTCCACGTCTTCATAATGGTCCGTGATTAATGTTCTACTCTGGTTACGCATGTGTTTTCAGGATTTGGATGGGAGTAGGGAGGGAAGAGGGTGGGGAGTGTTTCTTCTGTGGGAATGGGAATATGGGAATGCCTAGCTGGATTGTTCGGGTTGGAGGGGTGCATTCAGACAAAGCCAACGAAAACAAACGTCCTTGGCTCTGGGAAGGCAGGGTCTGGTCTGAATCCTCTGTGGTTATTTACAGATGTTTACAACTTTGCTAAGGAAAGAAGCCCTGTTAGAACATGTGGGCTTGGTTGAGATGACCTCTTTAGCAGTGTTGAGTTACACTGAATGGCGTCACGTCTTTGATCATGGTGAGATTATACGTAGTTAGTTGCAGTCGTCTGTGTGGGTCAAGTGAAGGTGAGATCATGTCTGTGCGAAAATGGCAGCCATTGTTTTGACACATTTGAGTTATGCAGAGCTACAATATAGAAGGTGAGTGCAGGTTTTATATTGATCTTTCTTTTATTGTTTGTGTTTTAGGATCAAGGTGCAGGAATGGTGCCACCTCTTCAGGACCCTTCGTCAGCTGTGCCACGGCAGCCCCAGGGCAGCAACTACAACATGATGCTTAAGAATCAGCTAATAAAGAAGCAGCTTCAACAACAAGTCAGTGCTCAAACTGCATGTTGAATGTATTATTCTGTTAAATCGTAATTTTGTTGTTTGTGGTGAATGAATGGCCTAATTTACACTTCTTAAGAGGTATTTGCCTTAATTGTGTTAATGTATTCTTTTCTGTTTCTTATAGGAAAAGCAAAGGCATATGGAGCAAATGAATGGAGGGCATATCACAGACTGCCAACAGGTGGCACTATTTCAAGGTACGGTATCATCACCATACCACATGAATGATTGTAAATACTGGGTCTGATTTACCATTTTTGCAAAAAAAACTAAACACAGATTTTTTCAAAATGCAGAAATCATGATTCATTATTACGTTTGCACATAGAAAATTCTGAAACTGTGCACACAAAAATGCTCCTGGGGGCAAATCATTTATTAAGACTTGACATAAAAAAAAAAAAATATATATATATATATATATATATATATAGAGAGAGAGAGAGAGAGAGAGAGAGAGAGAGAGAGAGAGAGAGAGAGAGAGAAATGGAATAATGGAATAATACAATTAAAAAATAAATATTGAACAATAAAAATAAAGAAGCCCTTATATGGACATAGTTTGGGCATGTTTAATGCATAGTTGAAGCCTTTGGAGTGAGAACTTTTCTGTGCACATAAATATGGAATTTTTACAAAATCTTTAGTAAATGGGGGCTACTTTTTATTTTTTGCCAGCATGTTGCTGTTCAAACATTTTCTTCTTTTTTCTTTCTTTTTTTCAAACAAAACATAATTCTTTTAATACAAGGATGCAAAAAAAAAGTCATAAAAAAAGACTTGCATATTTTTACAAATCACAGATGCTTCTTGAGCACCATATCAGCATGTTAGAATGATTTCTGAAGGATCATGAGACACTGATGCCTTTTACATTCAATTACTTATTTTAACTAATTAGATTTCACAATAGTACTGTCTTACTGTATCAAATAAATAGCCCCATGGTAATCATAAGAGGTTTCTTTTTAAAACATAAAAAAAAATCCAATCCTAAACTTTTAAACAGTAGTATACCTAAAGGCATGCTGAAAGTCTATTGTTTTTGCTTTCTTACAGGTCCAGGTCGACCGCTCCATCCAGAGTGTGGTGGATATCCTCTGGGAGCTTCTCAACAGCTGAATCCCTCCATGCTCTCCCATAGTGGCCCTTTACCCACAAACCAAATGGGTCTTTCCTCCAGCTCGGTCTCTCAGATGGGCCCGTCGGTTGGAGGATACGTGTGTGGCAAAGGCTCCAAACAACCCCTCTGCCACCCGTCGCAAGACTTTGGAATGGCGATGCAGTCTGGCCAGAGCATGATGGGAATGGGTGGGCCTCCACGTCAACCGTTACACCCAGCTCATGCTGTGACGCGACCTGGAATGCCATGCCCCAACTTACCAGGCGGTCCCGTGCCCACCCACCACCTGCGGCAGGCACTGCACCGAGCTGGAGCTCTTCAGTCACGCATGATGTTCCCTCCCCAGCAGCAGCAGCAGGCCACCTCACAGTCCCAGCTCTGGCAGCACCAACAAGCAGTGCAGCCACATATGGACTCTGTGAACCACCCACATCCTTTCCCCTCCAGAGGAGCCCTATCTGGATGTGGAGGTCCTCAGTTTCCACAGCGATCCGGCATGGCAGGTATGCCAGCCAACTTCCCTGGTTCCCGTCCTCCTCATAATCAGGTCGCCCCTGGTTTGGTTGGCAGGCAGGACCAGAAGATGCCCACCACCCAGCCGCTATCCTCCATGGCCCAACAGAACCTCAGAATGCGAGGTCCACTTTCCGCTCTAGCTGTTATGAAACCAGGAGGCCCATCCATGATGCACCCTGCCCATGGGATGGGGCCTCCTAGTTACCAGACTGCTTCTGCAGGGAAACACTGTTCACCACAGGGCTACAATCCCGGAGATAAACTGCCTTCCTATGACTACATCTCCCAGCATCAGAGCAATGGGGCAATGGCAGCGGGGCTACAAGGACCTGGAGGAGGAGGCAGTGGTGGTGCGGAGGTAGACTTCATAGACACTCTGGTGGGAAACAACGAAGACTGGCTGAACAATCTCACCATGATAGATGAATACCTTGAGCAAAACTCATAGGGACTGATCAAGAGCGTCTTAGGTTTGAAAATCACTACACAGCACAAGAATGGGTTTGTGGGCTCATCGTTCTGTAAAGGCATGTTCACACCAAGAGCACTAACTATAACAAGAACTATATTAGTGTCCACACCAACGGACGGTAACTTTCCTCTTGTCATAACCGCGCATTTGTATGCAGCTTTAAGGCCCCGATATACTCACTTTATTGTTCTTCGCTTAGTAAAAAGAAGTTTGAGATACGTAATCAGCTATGTTCTGTTATAGGACATCCTGACGCCATGGACAAATCGTAGTTCCAAGGTGTTTACTTTTCCAGAATGTTTGCTTGGGCAAGCTGTTTCGATCTCCAGAAATGATTTTGTTCTAAATTATGAAGTTTATTGGGTCCTATATACATGCAAGCTTGGGTGACATCTGATTGGCTCAGAAACCTTTTAGTTCATTGTTATAATTATCATCTTTGGTGTGAATGAACCTTGAAGTCCTAAAGCGTTCTTTTTTGGTTAGCATTAGTGAGAATGTATCGGTGGGCATGAGGCACTGCTTAGGCACAGCAAAACCTGGCTTTGGCCGTCATTAAACTGACTCATATTAAAAGATGCCCTTTCCTTTTCTCAGTGGTTGCTCTTCCAGTGCTCTCTGCGCTGTTTGAATAATATTGTAATTATCATCAAATTTATTATGGAGTGAAACACTGATTTATGAAAACATGAGCTTTCCCAAGCAGTGTAAAGAAAGTTCTCATTCAGTTAAAGGGACAGCTCACCCAAAAATGACAATTCTGTCATCATTTACTTGCCCATATGTCTTTCCAAATCTGTATTACAGAATACATTTGGAAGATTTTTTTTTTTGTCTGTTCAGTGGAAGTTAATGGGGTTAAAAAACAACACTAACTTTCACTGTATGGACAAATCGGTTTTTATTTACTCATTAACGTGGGGCGAATAGATGTTGACAGAATTGTCATTTTTGGGTGAACTGTCACTTTAATGCAATGTGGTAACAGTATTGTTGGCAGTATCCTGCCAGACCAGGCTCATATGTGCAGCTTTTCATTCTTGCTATATGAAAAGCATATGAAATCATTTCTGTAATGAACTATTTGAGGGTATCTAAAAAGGGGCTTGTCCTGTACATAAAGTATTTTGTAAAATATGGTTTCTTAAACTGTAACATACAAAGGAGAAGTACACATATTTATGCTTCTTTTCTGCTGATGAATTCTTCAGAATTTCTTTGTAAATAATTATCAAAAGAATAAATAAAACAAAAATGCAATGATGTAAAGAAATGAGTGTCACATTGAAATTTCAAATGAAATATTTTACACTAGGAAACTCTATTGTAATTTGTATTATGCAAGACAGTATGGTTAGCTTTGGAGTAATACTATGTATTACAAAAGTGAAAAAATCTGTTATGTTTTTGACATAACTGGACTTCTGGTACTCCAGTCTGGCTTAAGAAGGTTTTATGTTTTGTGTTTTTAAATTGGGAGGTTTCAGCAGTTCATTCTGACGTAATTGCACAGTCTAAAAGGCTCTCTAACTTGTGTCATATTGCTAAAGCATAATACATTTTACACTAGACACCAGTGTCTTTGTAATAGTCTGTTCCATCTAACGAAATGAGGATCTTAAGGATCTTGATGCTTTTTGGACCAAGGACACTTTTCAGCAGTTCTAGGAATGTCTTTTGTAAGTGCACACCAGCTACACTGAAACTGCAGCCTTAGTGTAGCAGAGGGACAACATCTATGATCACACCACCTATTATGTAATACAAGAGCAGCACCAGTCACAGTAAGTGCATAAAACCCACAGTCCTTTGTGCCAGAGTCTTGGGTTTCCAGTAGTTCATGACCATGTAGTTGATGCCATGAACTTGAAGACATTCTGATTTGTGATTAATTGTGATTTATTATATTTTGTCTTCATATTTTTAGATTGGAAAATAAACCTCATAAAAACAAAAAATGTCTCCATTTGGACTTTTTTTGACCTGTTCTTCTTCAGTATCATACTTCTGTTTCCATTGGTGGTATGAGTGATATTTATGACTATAAATAAATATTAGCACCACACCTCATTTAGTGTTGAAATATCTGATGTCAGCTGTGCTAAAATGATCTTATAATGATACAAGAGCAACACAGTCAGTATATCTCTTTTGTGACTGCTTATCAGGACAAGGCGGGAACAAAGTAATTTGTAAAGTGATTTAAGAGAGAAAATACCTTCTTTCACTACTGCTCACTTTAATTTCTGTTCTAGTCTGTTTTGAGCAATCCTTCATTTTTTATACAGTAAAAAATGCTTTATTGGGGCTTGAGGTTATTATGAAATAAACAGTTTCATTTCCTTCAGAGTGTAGCTTTTTATTGTGGTAAATGAAATCACTATTTTCTTACCTAGAAGTAATATGCGAATGAGAAAATTAAAATGTTAATTAGTCTAATAAAGGTGCTCCAAAATTTTGTGAGGCAATATTTTTTTTTTTAATTATTAAGTGAAGTCATACAGGACTCAGGGAACCATGCATTAATGTGTATCTAAATTGTTTGAAATGTTTGATTTAGTACAAGCTAAATGTTCTGCATATTCAGTCTCTTTTATTTTGCTATTGGTTTCCTTATGAATAGATAAATATAAACAGCCAATTTTGGCATAGTTCCTCTTAATGCTGTTTTATGGTTTTGCCTCTTTCATTTTTAGATCAGCAGTTTTGCTTCCACATAAAAAGCTGCCTTTGTTTTTGCATCAGCAGTTGATAGTTTTAAAAACTCATATCTTCATGTTTTATAGTTACAGGTCAGAGCTATTGCCACACAACCTAAATCTGGGTAAAATCAAATTTGATAATCCACACTTTGAAATCCACAAGTAATTCAAAGTAATACAAAAGCTCTTTCTTTCTTTCCAGAGTCATAATTTGCAGAAGATGCTGTGTGGACAGACTCTAATGAAGTACAGTTAAATGCCATCTGTAAGAAGTGAATGGAATGATTGGTATGACTATGACACTGCAGGGATCAGATTGCACAGACATCAGCTAGACTTTACTGAGCAAGTCTCTTTAGTTTGCACTTTTATGAAAGATGCTACCAGTTCAGTGGCTTAAATTAATACAGACAGTTTATGCGAGAAAACTATTGCATTCATTATGTGTCAAATATTAATGACTGGTAAAAGTAAAGAAAATATTTGAGAGGAGTAAAATAATTATTGGTCATCTGTAATTATATGGAATAATAAAAACTCCAGGCATGCAGTTTTTTTGTGTTTCTCTAAATGATAAACTGGGGAAATGGTGTCTGAAATGGAGGTTGAATACACTATATACTAGTCTATATAAGTCTTATATACACTATATAAGTCGTTTGTTATCAGGCAACAATGGAAACAGATGTAGGCCTATCGTTTGTCCAAATTAGCAACACTATTTCTGACCCCATAGTTCCAAGCAATGCTGACACTCAAAATAGAGGATTTTTTTTTTTTTTTTTTTTTTTTGCCGTCAGTAACACTGTGACATGAAATATATGAACAAATAATATTTTTAAATATTTGTTTTGTTAAAAGTACTCGTTTTGTTTTTACACATTATCCTGGTTTAAATTAAAAATGTATTCATATTGTGTGATGAAATAATAAGTTATGGTAGGATATTTTAAGACGAGTATCTTCAATATTTGAAATCTTTCTCACGAAAGAAACATTACGGTTTGACAGCATGTTTCCAGAACGAGCTTCTTATTTCACCCTTCTTATCAAAAATACAACTCCCTAAATTCCTTGCAGTACACGATTTGACAAGTAGCCAATGGACGCCGTGACCGCTGTCACGTGACTGGGGCTGAGCGCTTCCTGCGGCGGTGCAAAACAGACTGGCGATCAGAGGAAAGGAGAATTGCAGTTTCTGGGTAAGTAAAGACATTTGCAAACCAAAGATTGCTCAGGTCGCACGTTATGACTTTTCGGCGAGGGTCTGGTCTTTATTTAGCGCTGCTTGGAGCGGACTCGTGGGTAAATGTAGCACTTGAGAGCTGTGGCAGAGATAGGCCCGAGCTATTTCCTGGTCACAGTCCTGTGCTGGAATACATTCACAATGTAGCCTAAGAGCTCCCACGAAATCGCGAGAAGTTATAAAAGTGGACTTTTTAGACACCTGAGAAGCTTGTTTTGATGTATATGTCGTTATCTGTCATTGTATATGAATGGAAGTGGATATGTGCGCATTTGGGCCAGATAAATACTGCTCATTATTTCCATCACATCATCACATAAGTTAGTGAAAGTGTGTTGTTAACGTTACGTTGCTTTTTCCTTGATTGATCCGTGCATTTAAAGCCTTAGGATGAGAGTTTTTTGAGTAACGTTATTAGTATTTTGAAGTAAAACTGTCTGTGACCGAGTTGATTTCATTCCTCTCTTTGAAAGTCATTTTCTTTATAGGCAGCAGGAGAAGAAGGCTGTAAATGTGCATCGTCATGTAAGAGCCACAACAGCCCTTTCATCATTTTAAATAATTCTCTCTTCTCTCTCACACACACACGAACACACAGGTTGGTGCTGTTATCGTGAACATGCCTGTCTCTGACCACTAATCTCATGTGTCATTCCCTCAGGGGTCTGTTTCAACCTCAGAGCTTCATATCTGCCCCACAGTGACTCAGAGATCTGAGCTTGTGTTTTCAGCATTACAGTTCATGTCAGAAGTGTAAATTTAGCCCAAATAGTGATTGCTATGCTGATATGGTCTGTACGCGGACATATTGCTGAGGTGTTCGGTGAAAAAGCTTGTGGCATGTTTGGGTTGTTGGGTGGCTTTTATACAAACATCTTTTGTATTTTTATTAAATAAAGTTTATTAAACAATTATGATTTAATTTATGTTCATGTAATACATTTCAGATAAATATGGCTAAGGCTAATTGTCCAAATTATTATGGCATTGCCACGGTTATAATCAAAATCAACTTAATCAAGTAAAGATTTGACAGCATATCTATCCCACAATGCATCACTTGACAAGGATGTTCATTAACTTTCGCAGATGGGGTGTTGTCGTTTATTCACACTATGTTTCATATTTTCGTCTCACTTCCACTGTGACACATCTGCGGTAGTGTCTGCAAAAATATCTGCCTGTCGCACTGTTCTATAATTTCAGTTTGAAAACTCGATACGAAGAGTTCAACAACAACAGATGGCCTAGAGCAAACTGATATTTCTGTCTGTTATTGTTTGGTTATAAACTTGTTTTGCCTTGCAGATTGAAATATTTGTCTGTTTGTATTGCAATTAAGTATCGTACTATGGCAGTGGTTATTAATAATGTTGTTAACTATTAATACCGTGGTTATTCATAGGTTACACAGTCTATCATTCAAAACTTTGGGGTCAGTATGAATTTTTCTATTCTTAGCAAAAATTAATTGACAGTAAACGCAGTTACAATGATGTAAAATTTTGGTTTCATCTAAATGCAGGAAATAAAAATAAAGATTAAGAACCTTCAACTTTGAAATAAAAATAAGCACGTTTTCCACACAAATTTAAGTAAGACTGAAGTAGCCTAATTGCTGATGTAATTTCCACTTTGTACATCACTGGAATAAATTACATTAACTGATTTCTATTTAAATACATTTTTTACTTTAAATTGTAATAGTATTTTACAATAATTTAATTGGGATCAATTAAATGTAGCCTTGGGGAATATAAGAGACTTCTTTCAAAACAATCTTACCTACCCCAAACTTTTGATGATAGTGTAGTAGATGATTTACAATAATCTTTGAAGCATCTGTTTGAATGCGTGAAAAATCACTTTATAACATTTTTGTCCAGCAAAAGCAAATATATACATTTGTTGCTGTCATAGTTACCCATTTTAAAAATGTAGATGTCAGACATAAATATATTTTTTGCTGAAACTGAAAATGTAGACCGGGACAGGCTACAAAACTGGACTGCTAGCCAGGAGAAAAAAGAAAACAAAAACGTTATTGTTGAGCTGAAAGAAAAATGACATGTCTCTTGTGGAGGTGGAAGAAGCAAACCCAGTGATGGCCTCGGCTCCTATAGCACCTTACAACTCCAGTCCTCTGGGGAACAGCTCCAGCCCAAACGTGAGTGCACACATGCTGTAATTGTGCTCTCCTTCTGTCCTTTTGACTGTAACAGATTGTTTCTCATTTTCCCCCTTTGCTTTACAAACTACATTATCCTGTAAGTGTGCAGTGCTGTTGTATGAGGGTTAGACTTTCGTTTTCTGCATGAATTAATAATACTCTTAACTGGTATCAATAGAGCTGCCCTTTGCTCTGCTTCCTATAGTATTAAACAGCCATATAGATGCTTTAGAAGAGGCATATGCTGCTTGTACTTCTTTTATTGACGTCACTTCTTTAACATTTGAGTTATTTTAAACAGCGTTTTTAAGACCACATGGACTATTAGCACTTTTCAAAATAATTTGTCACAAGCCAAGACTATACAAGTGAGTTGTTGCAAAAGCAGATGATTTCATTTCATTTAGAATTGGGTTAATATAATTATGAATACAGTATAATAAAATAAGATAAAAATAAAAAACAGATGTCCACATTATTTATAATATATCTATCATTTATCTTTATGACCTATTTTAAGACCAAAATGTGTACTCAGACCAGCTTAGCTATTCAGTACATATATAGAGTGATTAATAATATTCTTGCAGATTGCATGTTGCTAAATGTTTGAAAATGGAGTTCAAATGGGAACTTGTCTTAGTGGTTAAAGCGAAATAGGTTGTTTCCTTTAAAAGCAGAGCGCCCCTCCCTAGATAAACACATGCATATGCAGTGTGTGTCCTGGCACATGTAACCTCTCTGGGCAGAGGGGATTCCAGGCAGACAGGGAGCTGGCACATCGCTAGCTCTTGAGCCAGGAGACTGCTGTTCCATACATATGTTAGTGGAGCTCTAACACCTGGCAGGTGATAGGCAGCAAAACCCGAGTCTCCGTTTTTCCAAGGTCCCCGAGGACAGCTAAAGAGATTTTGTACAGAGAGCCGTCCATCTGTCTCTGTGATTGCCTCAGTTTGTCTCTTTTATCTCAGTCAGTCTCCTTTCTTTCTTTCTTTTAGCTATCGCAGCTTAATATGCAATAACGACTATAACTAAGCCATTTGGGCATGATTTCCCAGATGGCTGTGAACAATTGCAGACGAATGTTGCAGAAAATGCACACTGTACCTTTAAGATGTCTTTAACGTTGTCTCTTTTAATCCTCTTACTAGTTGGCTGTTTTTTATTCTCCCCCTTCCTCATCTGTCCTCTTCTGTTTACCCAACTACCTCTTATTTGTGTGAACCAGGTTAGTTTCCCTGCTAGGATCACGGTGTGTGTGTGTTTGTGTGTGTGTTTGGCTGCTCCATTTGTCATCTCAACAACACAGGATAGACCATTACCCAGAACCCCTTGCTTCACTCTGCCCACAGGGTTGCGACGTGCAAAACATTGTACAGCAGCAAAAGGCCAACAGAATAAACGACTACATGCAGCGAATGACACTCTTAGCTCGCATTCCAGTTCACTAACCTTCAACTGGCAGCAGGAAAATAGCCCAGGGAAAGACAATCTGGATCCCTGATCACACACACATACACGCACACACACAGAGAGCATCAGACTGGTGCTCACAGCCAGAGGGTGAAAGAGGACAGTCTCCTCTTACTCTTTATTTTCCTCTCTTCACTACTTCCTCTTCCATTCCTGTCACTCTCAGGTTTTTTCCCAGCGTTTTTCTTTTCCTCTGATCAGATGCCACTGAGTACAATCATGTCTGGTTTAGAACTGTAGTGTATTAATGTTGTGAGTAGTTGTGTGCATGTGAGGGATGTGCCCATGTCAACTCGATGTTCTTGCATGTTTTGACAGGCGTCCAGAGAGAGCCTGAAGATGGAGCCGCTGGCAGATGTTGCCATGCTGCCGGGAGAAGAGAGAGTGATCGGTGAGTGAGAGCACGCGTGTGCTTCTATGCTCTTAAATGAATAAGAATTAGTCTGATATTTCCGTAAGAATTTTGGTCATACTTGTATATTTTAAAATGCATATTAATATTAACAGTTTGTAATGTTCAAATTACATGCTAGTCGTAAAACTGTTAATTCAAGATCGCCGATAAACATCTTGGCTATTAGGGACTTATGAAATATATTTTATTTTCTATCAGATTTCATTTCTTTTATTTATTTCTGGATTCATCTTTTTCAGTTCTAATTTTTCTGGACTCAAATAAAATTGTATTTATTAGCATAGCACCTAAAATGCTTAATAAAGCACCTCAGTGAGTCAAGTCAGTGTTGCACGCTAATCATTGAAAACCAACCCAGTATTTACAGTAAACCGATTTAACCTTAAAATCATGGGGAATGCCATTGTTCATTTATGCACCATCCATTTTTTAAATGATTTCTGGCAAGCCAGCATATAGGCAAGGATGCAGTATTACACAGTTGTATTTAATAATAATAAATAATAGAGGGCTATCAAAATAAAGTACCTGGCAGGTCACGTGATCTCAAAATGGCATCCTCTATGAGGGGGGGACCACTCTTTTGTTTTGTACAGTAGTTTTGTCTTGAACACTGATATGACTGGAGTCTTCATTAAATGTGAGTGTACAACGTTTTAACAAAACATTTTATTTGTCAAAACTTACTTTAATGCACCTTTAATTGTTTCACACAGGCATGTTAAGACAGACTTTAATGGGATTAAATAAATGTTGAGCTTTATTTGTATTTCCTACTCTCTTTTACTCCTCAGATAAAGACATCATCTACATCTGCCCTTTTAATGCTGCAGTCAAAGGAAAGGTGTTCATCACCAACTACAGACTCTACTTCAAGAACACTGACTCCGTAAGAGAAACTTTCATTTCCCAAAATTGCAACGCATAGTTCTCTACGTGTTCAGGCACAGTCATTCTGAGGCCATGTCAGGTGCTCCTTTAAAACCAGCTCATCCATTTCCTTCTGTCTTTCAGTCTTTCCTTCTCAAAGGGGCTTGTTTCTGCATTCTTTTTTTTGGATCAAATTTATCGGCTACCTTTAGTTAAAGCACACATCTTTTAGTCTGTATTAAAAATGAAGAACATGAAAGGACAGGAAGAAGGAGGGATTTTGTATCACATCTAATCAGAGAAAGGCTTTCATCTCGGTTCTGGCTCTGTCCTTGGTTGGCTCATGGTAGCGGACACCCGCGACCCTGTTTTGTGGATGTTTTGACCGTTGCCGGGGTCTGTTGCCATGATCTGTCAACCTGGCAAAGTGGCAAAAGAAAAAAAAAAAATCATTGATGCAGTAATGCAAATTGTTTTGAAAATCTTGTTTTTTATTGAAGATCTAGTTAACAAATATGTTAGTGGACTGGTTAGATGGAACCAAAGACCTATTAAACACTCTTTATTTGAAATGCTTTAGCTCATATTTAATATAATTGCACGGAACTGAAAGTGTCACTTCTGAGGTGTTTATAATACATACTATATATACAGTACTGTGAAAAAGTCTTAGGCCGCTAGTATTTTCACCAACAAAAAATGGTTTTAAGTCAGTTATTTCTATCTTTTGCTGTATTGTGTGAGTAGGTAATATCAGTTTACATTTCAAAGCATTATTTTTGCCATTAATTGTAATAATCCAGTGAGATTTTTGTTTGCACAAGGAGTCTGACAACAGCCAGTGCTGCGCACACAGAGATCTGATCTCATCATCATCCTCAGTCTGTCTGGAATAACATGAAGAAACAGATCAAACTGAGACAGACTCAATCCAGAAGAACTGTGGCAATGTATCCAATGCTTCAAAAACCAGCTTCAATACTGTGAAAAGTTTTAGGTACTTGTGTAAAAATGGTGTGACCACACTATGCATTAACAAAAGCTTTTGTCCTAGGTGCACTTGCACATTGTTTTTCAGGTAGCTTTGCAGGTTTTTGACGCATCTTGGATACATTGCCACAGTTCTTCTGGATTGAGCCTGTCTCAGTTTGTTCTGTTTCTTCATGTTATTCCAGACAGACTGAGGATGATGATGAGATCAGATCTCTGTGTGCAGCCAGTGCTGTTGTCAGACTCTTTGTGCAAACAAAAATCTCACTGGATTATAACAATTAATGGCAAAAGTAATGTTTGTGAATGTAAACTGATATTTACTACTGACACACTACAGCAAAACATCAAAATAACAGATTTTTTTAACTGAACGATTTTTTGTTAGTGAAAATACTAGTGGCCTAAGACTTTTGCACAGTACTGTATGTGTAAGATTGTTGTCACTTTCTGTCTAAAGGAGTCGCCAGTTACCCTGGATGTGCCATTAGGTGTAATAAGCCGTGTAGAGAAGATGGGCGGAGCCTCCAGTCGAGGAGAGAACTCCTATGGACTTGAAATCACCTGCAAGGTATCACTCACACAAAGCCTCTGAAATTCACATTCCATATCTGTTAATGTTGGGGAAAGTGGTAGTTAGATGTTGAAGTATCTCATGCCAGATTTGAACTCTCCAGAAACGTTTTTGAATACTTTCTTTAAATGTAGGTACCTTCATGTGTTTTTAAGAGCACTTCTTTAAAGCTTCTGCTTTAATTGTAAACATCTATTGTATGAATGTTTGATAGGTAAGAGCAGAGCAGAGCTAGCATCTTCTTTTTGAAAGTTGTGACATTCTCAAATCATTTTGTGTGTGTGTGTGTGTCAGGACATGAGGAACCTGCGATTTGCTCTGAAGCAAGAAGGCCACAGTCGAAGAGACATCTTCGAGATTATTTTCAAATATGCTTTCCCACTGTCTCATGGAATGGTTAGTTTTGATGTTTAACTTAATTCTCAAATGCTAATTTTTAGATTCATTCAGAAATGATTTAAAACTTCTGTGAATTTTATGCGTTGCGATTAGATGTTGTTTCAACAATTCAGCATTTCACAACTGGCTTTCATCAGTATCAGAATGCATGAAATACTGGTTTAACTCACTCTTTCACTTTTCTTTCTTTGACTTTTACAGCAACTCTTTGCATTTCTGAGTCAGGAGAAGTATGAGGAGAATGGCTGGAACGTTTATGAGGCCATGGAAGAGTACAGGAGGCAGGTGAGGACCAGATGCCAGGACTCGTTCAACTTTCTCACACTCATCATTCACTTGCAAATATAATATAATTCGAATGTATACAAAACTGCACAGTGTCCTAAAGATTGTGTGTTGTGTTTCTGTTCTGGTTGTCAGGGTCTACCCAATAGTGAGTGGAGGGTCACGTTCATCAATAAGAACTACGAGCTGTGTGACACCTATCCTACAATTCTTGTTGTTCCATTCAAGGCCACAGAGGAAGATCTTAAAAGAGTCGCTACCTTCCGCTCCCGCTGCCGCATCCCGGTGAGCTCTTTTACAGATGACCAGTGTGAAAGGCCAGAATCACCATGGGCTTTTTGTTGGAAGATTACATTCAAGCTTTTGCTGCGTAACGCAGGCTGTTCAGTGGAAATGTTTGGAGAATGTCAATTTCAGTTTTTGCACATATATAAGAAAGCAATGCTTTTCAGATTTATCTAACAGTATTTTTACTTTCACATATTTACTGTGATACATGGTTGGAAGTTTATATGTTTCTATGAGGATAATGACAGACATGCATTAATATTAAAATTGTGTCCAATGCAGATAGCAACTCAACAAGGTTTTTTTTTTTTTTTTTATGTTTGTTGATGACTTCACCTTCTGTAATGATGATGTGTTTCCTTCCCCATTAGGTGTTGTCATGGTTCCATAAAGAGAACCATGCTGTGATCACGCGGTGTAGCCAGCCATTGGTGGGAATGAGCGGCAAGCGCAACAAAGATGATGAACGTTATTTGGACCTAATCCGCGAAGCCAATGGTACCACCAAACTCACCATCTATGACGCCAGGCCTAATGTCAATGCAGTGGCAAACAAGGTAAGATTCCAGAGGGTTACTAATAAGTGGAGATTATTGGCAGGTTTGAGAGATACAAATTAATTTCCAAGAAGTTCTTGAATATGAAAATCTGAATCTAAATCTGAAATTTAACTTATGGCCTTTTCCACTGGAGGTATGGTCTGCTTTCTGTTTTTCAGTCAGTCTTGGACTCTTGGTTTGTATTAGACAAACAAAACTGTTTTTTTTCGCATGAGTATGTTTAAAATTTTTGTGTGTTGCAAAACTAATTAAAAGCAAAACCAACCACAATGTGGACCCAGAAGCCACGCCACACTGAACACCGCTGACGGAGCATTTTTAAATGGCGTAATTGATCCAATATTTTTTTCTTGCACAATGTATTTAGGTACAAGGAGTGTGAAAGCAAGAGTGCAGATGCAGAATTTCTCTGCATGATCACACATCTTAACCTGTACACTTCTCATCTCTTACCCTCCAGGCCACAGGAGGGGGTTATGAGGGTGACGATGCTTATCAGAACGCCGAGCTGGTCTTTCTGGACATCCATAATATCCATGTCATGAGGGAGTCACTGAAGAAGTTAAAGGACATTGTCTACCCCAATGTGGAGGAGTCTCATTGGCTCTCCAGCCTTGAGTCCACCCACTGGCTAGAGCATATTAAGGTTTTTATTATTTTTTTTAATGCTGACCAATATATATTATAAAACTCAACATGCTCTAATGTAACTACCTTCCTTCTTGCTCTAGCTGGTGCTATCAGGGGCCATTCAGGTGGCTGATAAAGTGTCTTCTGGGAGCTCTGTGGTGGTGCACTGCAGTGACGGCTGG
The DNA here is from genome assembly GCF_003368295.1 of Carassius auratus. NCBI lineage: Eukaryota > Metazoa > Chordata > Actinopteri > Cypriniformes > Cyprinidae > Carassius > Carassius auratus. The sequence goes on along the minus strand of NC_039249.1, from coordinate 9,349,407 downwards.
GACCGCACGGCTCAGCTCACCTCTCTGTCCATGCTGATGCTGGATTCATACTACAGGACTCTCAGGGGCTTCCAGGTGCTGCTGGAGAAGGAATGGATCGGCTTCGGACACAAGTTCGCTTCAGTGAGTTTACAAAGTCTTGCATCTGTAAAAACCGCACGTGTAGTGATGGACTTTGAGTTCTGTCAGCCGTGTTAGAAGTTGATTATAGAGCTGCTAGAGAATAAATAAGTGTAAACTACATCTGAGTGTATTAGCTTCTGTGTAAACAAAAAAAATAATACTCTGTGTGTGTGTAGAGAATCGGCCATGGAGACAAAAACCATGCAGATCAGGACAGGTCACCTATCTTCGTGCAGTTTATTGACTGCGTGTGGCAAATGACTAAACAGGTATGGATCTAATTGTCTTGACGTGATCTATCATGCTGCTCCAAACCTGCATGGCTTTCTTGGTTTCACTGCTGTTTGGTTATTGTGGATGCTGATACGTGGCATATTTAAATATATGTAACCTTGAGAGAGATTTGAGTAAGAAACCACTTAACAAAGCAAGCTCTGTGTGTTATCTGGACTCTTAAAAATAAGGGAACTTTACGATGCCATAGAAGAACCTTTTTTATCTAAATGGTTCCATAAAGAACCTTCAGCATCTGAAGACCCTTTTTGTTTCACATCATTGTCTACTTTTATTACACAGAAAACGGCATCTCAAATGTCTCTTGCATAAGAAACCAGATCATACAGACTTGGAAATGCATTTTCTTAATGTGTTTTGTAAAATGATTTTATCCAGCTAATTAGAGTTGAATTCGTTAATGCATTAAATCTCTCTAACTTCTATCTCTCTCCCACATCTGCAGTTCCCAACAGCGTTTGAGTTTAATGAACGTCTCCTGGTGGTAATCTTGGATCACCTGTACAGCTGCCGCTTTGGCACTTTCCTCTACAACTGTGAGAGTGCCCGTGAAAGCAATGTAAGAAATAACAAACACACACACATCACAAACGATTGGTGTGTCCGTGATATTAAACCACATTAATATGCAAACCTTCAATGTCCTTCCTACCTTATAAATGTGCTCTTACGTTTGGACCTCACTGTATATGAATTTATAATTATTACGTGCATTGTGGAAACAGGCTGGATTTATTCAAATGTTCTCCACTCTACCTTTCTTTGACTTGATCACGCCTTTGTCTCTGAATCTCTGAAATCCAATTTTCTTCACTGCTTATTGGAGGCCACTTGTCATCAGTGAGATATATTGGCCATTGCTTGCTTTCTCTCACAGGCACACATTGCTTTTTATTTCTCTCTGCGCTCATTGTGTGAAGTAGAGCATGAGTAAAAGGGATGCTTCAGTGACTCTCAGTCAGAGTAGAATGCACTTTGGGGAGATGAAACATTCATTCTGGTGGCCCTCTAGAGCTGTCCACTGCAAAAACAATGTTAGGGAACACACTTCCACTTTACATCTATTGCTAACCAAAGGATTCAACACCCTTAGCTGCTGTATTACCAATATATTCAACAGCTTAACAGCTGATTCTGTATTACCAATTAAATCGCCTGTACTTTAGTTCAAAAGAATGATTTCTGAAGGATCATGTGACACTGAAAACTGAAGTAACGGCTGCTGAAAATTCAGCTTTCCCATCGCAGGAATGAATTGCATTTTAAAATATATGATCATAGAAAACAGTTCTTTTAAATTGTAATAATATTTCACAATGTGACTGTTTACTGTACTTTTGGTCAAATGAATGCAGCCTTGGTGAGCAAAAGAGACAAATCTTAGTTATTCCAAATTTTTGACTGGTAGTGTAAACTGCTTTCGTTTTCTTTAACATAGAATAATACATAAGATTCATTTTAAATAATGGAGCAATGTTTATTCAAAATGCTAATTTTCTGATTCTTCTATTCTTCCCCTGTTGTTTTATTCACTAGAACGTTCGGGTGAAGACGGTGTCTCTGTGGTCTTTTGTCAGTAGTGACGCGTCCTTCTATGTAAACCCCTTCTACACGCCAGAGTCCAGTCGCGTGCTTTACCCTGTAGCCAGCATGCGCCACCTAGAGCTTTGGGTGACTTATTACATTAGGTGGAACCCTCGCATACAACAACAGGTATCGACATACATTCACAATCAGGCCTCTATAGCATTTTGTATGGTGGTAAGCATTATTTAAGCTGACTTTTTATGGTAAATACAAACAGATCTTTGAAGGGAGGAAAAGCATGTGCATCTTTTTTTATAGTGGGTGTTTTTGCCTCTGGGTGGGATTGAGTGTGTGTGTGTGTGTGTCTGCACACCCGATTCAGCGGTGCAGAAAATCCTCTCTCTCCATTTTAATTACGTCCTGACTGGCACTGCAGTGAACTGTCACTCAGAATGTCCTTATCACCACATACACACACACATTCTGTTACAGAGGTTTTGCAGGAGCTGCTCCAGCATTGGCATAAAGAAGCGTTTTGCCACATTAGTCATAACAAAGATTAATGCTGTTTACCATTTACATATTAAATGCCACCAGACAAAAAAAAAACAGAAAAAAAACATTCAAATGTAATGTGTACAGGCCATAGTGCCGTGTTAGAGTATTAAACTGGACATTCTTATTATAATTATCCAGTTAACCATAGATTAATAAAAAAAAAAAAGCTTGTCTGAACACTAGTATTCCAGCATCTTATTGTTTTTGCTGCCCTCTGGTGGCTATTTGACACATTTGTCACTTCACACTTGTGCATGTTTGTGTGTATTTGTGCATATCAGCAACAGAGTCCAGTGGAGCAGCGCTATAAGGAGCTACTGGTGTTGAGGGATCAGTACCTGAAGAAACTAGAGGAACTCCAGCTCTCAGACTCCGCCCCCTCCTCCACCCACCTGACAAACAGCTCCACCCCCAACGCTGCCACGCCCAATCAGCACATCACACACTTACAGACACCGTTTTGATCCCACTCACTAACTGTTACAGACGCTGGACAATTGTACATAGCAATAGTGATAATTATGGTAACACAATAAGTAGTGATGTCGACGATAACAAGTAACAAAACAATTATGCAGTAAACCACAGTACGCAAAAAAAAAAAAAAAACGTCAAGCGAAAAGAGAAGCCTTAAAGTGACAGCGCTGTTGTTGTTTTTTTCACATCGCTAATCACGGATGAAAGTGAGTCCGATTATGTGTGGGTATCCCAGACGCCACTTGGATACGGTTTGGAACAGTCACGTAACGATTGAAAGCAATGGAATCGGATGGATGTATGTGGATTATGTATTGCGTTACATGTGATATTAGGGTTCTAAAGTGTCTAGATCTGAGTAAAGAACATTTTTGAGTATTGAGCACCAGTAAGATGCCATCTAAATGGTGTTCAGAGAGTGCTGGTCTTGTAAACTATAGTCAGTGTGGTGTCCAGTCAATCCAAGCAGGGTCCTCAAACTTTGGTAGAGCAATCGTTTCATTAGTATACTAGGTTTAACTGCTTCACAAACTCAAATGGCTGACCTCAAAAGCTAAAGGAAGCAGATATGTTGTCTAAATGTCTTACTTTTTTCCACCATAAGTGTCATTCGCTGCTCAGGAGAGTGTATGATATGGTAGGAAAATGTTTTGAAGCGATTAATATTAGCTTGTTGAACAGAACCATGTTTGTTGTTTTTTTTTAAGTGTGCGACGTGGATACCTTTTTGGTGCCTTTACTCATGTCTGAGGTTTTCAGGTGTATATTTTATAGCGAGACGTTGTTGTTTTTTTCTTTATGGCAGCATCAGTGGTAGAATAGAGTGATTTCCATTCACTGTGCTTTTGAGAAACCGGTTTCTTCTCCTGCTGAGTTCTGGAGTTGAACAGTTTGAAGTCCTACATGCTAGTGGCTTTACCCCATAAAACGACGTGCAGTTGCCACGGAAAGCAAATATTTAGTTTCTGATGGAGGAACTGAGAGTATTGCTCCCAACGAGCCGTAGCATGGTCTGCAAAGTCTTTTGGGTAGGACGGAGTGGCTGGGATATGTTTGAGCTGTCCCAAATTCAGTCTTTTTCTGAGGAAGAGAGCGGTGACTGACTGAGGAGGGCTTCATCGAGTCCTTGCTCACGCTGCCTCGGAAAACTGAACTTCTAAAGACTTTGACCTCAATGAGGATATGCGTTTAAACCATAGTATGTGTGAAGAAGACAAACAAGTCCAATAAACAAACAAACCATTTGCGGTTGGTTGTTTCTAGGGGGGGAAAAAGGACAAAAATCTATTTTTGGTTTTGTACAAGTACCAGAACGATGTAATTACCTCAAACAAAAACCTATTTTACTGTTGAAAGCTCTATTGTTGTAAAATATAATTATTTTATTCACTGTAAAATTTGACAGTTTTATAAAAAGGAAAGTAATTAGAAAAAAACTGTTTTGGTTGGTTTTGGTAATTGTAGGTCATTTGTCGGACATCCTCTTACATGTATAATTTTTTTTTTTTTATTGGGCATTTAGGTTTTGCTTTGTAACATTTGAAAGATCTGAAAACGATCTGATTCTGTAGGGAATTCTTTTGTTCTCAATCCCATCGCATGAGATTGAGTGAAGGAAAGCTGCACTCTGAATTTTTTATTTTTTTCTGACATTATCTTAAGTTAGACATAATAGTTTAGAGTGATCTCTTTTGTGTTTTGTATTCCCACATGTATCCTTTATTTGTTGGCCAGCTATTGTTCTGTACATAATGCTGATTAAATTAATTTAAAGAGTTCACATGGAAAAGACTGTATGCTCATTATTCCAGGCATTCTGATTGTATGACAGAAGGGTTTAAATGTTACTTCCATTACGGTTATGTGCAGTGTTTATAGCATATAAACCACCCAGTGCAATCTGTCTAGAGCCACTAATCCCCTTTAAAACCTCCTGAGACCCTGCATCCTCATATGAGGACATTATATTTCAGTGAATTTCTCTGAGACTATACATGCCACAGATTTAAGTCTTAAGCACATTCAGGGCTTTTCAGAGATCCTAAATGATTGGATGTTTCACCATGACCACTCCCTCTCCCTTTGATATTAATTTAGTGATGCTCTTATGGAAATATGATCTTATTTTGTAATTATAATTTAAATCTGACACATTGTTAAACTGTGTTTCATAAATCAACATCTCAGGAAAATGTTATGGGGTTTCAAATCAAAATATGACTTTCTGTTATGAAACATTGATTTCATACATGTCCTGAGGACACCAGACTTAAAAGCATGTTTAATTAGGCTTTTTGGGAGACGCCACACATGAATAGGGAAATAAATTATATTTCAATATTCCTATGAAGTATAACACATTATTATGAAAACTTTGTCAATTATCACACTTAATGTTTAATTACTTTGCCCCACAAAACACATTACTATGCAAATTTGATTTAGTTTATAGATGCATTATATATGAGAAGACCTGTTCATGGCTATTTTGCACACAATTTGCATAAAGAAAAATGGTATATCAAATTATTTTATAACATAGTTGAGAATCATCTTTTATACAAAGTTTGGTGAAAGAAAATCCTGAAAACTAAAAATGTATTGGTGATTTAAAAATTGTTTTTGCCTATGCATATTCATTCATGTATTTTTAATTATTTATTTATTTATTATTCAGTTCCCGTGTCCTCTAGTAGCATAACTAATGAATGAAATATATTTTTATTATTATTCTTTTATTTTTTTAATGCTCTGAACAATGTAATGACATGAAAAAAATATTCCCTACAAGTTTTGACTGCAATGAAAATGCATACTCTAAAAACTAAAATGTATATAATTTCACAGTATGAAAACCACACATAACGGAGATTATTTCCAGACATTTTATTAAGCACAAGCCGAACCTAAAAGCAAACCGTTATATATTAGGCCTAGTTTCTTTAATTATATTAATGAGAGATATCTTATTGAAAAAAAAAATCAAACATACAGTAACCTAAAAACCGATATAGTGAGATGTTACAATTTAAAATAACCTTTTTTTTGTATTTTGATGTAGTTCAGTTTTTCGCCATCCATCAGTCTTCAGTGTCACATGATCCTTTAGAAACCATTTTATTATGCTGATTTCATGCTCAAAACATTTTGTATAATTATTAATATTGAAAACAGTTCTGCTGCTTGCTTTTGTGTGTGGAATCTGATACAACTGTTTTCAGTATTCTTTGTTAAATAGGGATTTCAAAAGATCAACGTCGGTTTAAAATATATAAAATCTTCCGAATGTTTATGTTAAAACGTCATTTCTGGTGGGGAGAAAATGACATATGCATTAGCACAATATATGGCTGCCGATATGTTAGTGATGTATGTGTTTGACGACAGGGGGGAGGTTTCGTCATGGCTTCCTCCTCGACATAAATAAAGAGAAACGCTATTTGTGAGCGGCAGCAGCAGAACAGGAAGCAGAGAGGCGACCGCAGAGGAGTCTGCTGCACTACAACAGCCAAAGAGAGATGACTTCCTAAACACAGAGACTCCGCTAGCAGACTAGAGGAAGCTGAAAGACATCCACATCTTACTAGACGGAGCTCGGGGAGGCGAGAAATGGAGAAACAGCAGCATTCGTCGGGTTCAGAGAGTCCGGTGCTGCCGCCTGTCCCGCGTAAACCGAGGAGCCTCGGAGGAGTCATCCCTGCACCTCGTCAAGACATCGTGGATCTACCAGACAGGTACGGGACTTGGGCTTATGCTCAAATGTACAATTGCATATGTATTTTTAATAAATAAAGCCATCTACTGTGTACGAACACGCGAAACAGGATGGAGAGAAGACGCGTCATATATATGGTTATTGTTATGATATTTACCTTTATATGTACTGTAACGTTATATCATAGTTTATTTTTTGCTCCGATAACACTAATATCAAAACTATTTATTATTAAATGATTTATGTCCATTAGAAACTATTAGCACGCATCCTTCCTTCATCGTTTTAAGATAGCAACGTTGGCCTGTAACGTTTTACCAAGAAGTGATGCATTAACTGAAACAATAAAACATTTTTTAAAGCCAGGTTGCAATGTTGTTGCATTTTTCACCCATCAAGATCAGACTGTGACATTTTTCTGACCTCATAATGCCATCTGTCATCTTCTGCCATCAGTCCACACTGACTTGCACTGCATTACATTAATGCATTAATAAATGCATCTGCTGAATGCTTGTAGCTTCACATTATATCAGCTAATGGCAGATGCATTGACTGAAGCTTGAGTGTCTTATCTATATTTTTTCTCACACAGTCCTACTGGATCTCACGTGGAGTGGTGTAAACAGCTGATAGCGGCCACTATCTCCAGCCAGATCTCTGGTGGTGTCCCTCCAGAAGCCATTACCCGTGAATACAAGGTTAGAGAATGTTTTCACTCTTAATCAGACCTGTATTTAAAAAATAAGAATGCAATAATGTCCAGCTAGTTGGCTGTTACCACAAAATAAACCCATGTGGATTGATAGGGACCATGAATAGATCCTGACTGTACATGATCCCAACTTATTTCTCTGCTGGTTAACAAATAAATAAACATATGGATGTTAAATTTTGAGCCGAGTGGAAACAGGACATTTATATAAATTATTGTGTTATATTTAAGCTTAGAAACATGGTGTTCAAAAGGAATGTGGCCAAGTGTTAATTAGTTTTTTGACTCCGAGTGAGCCATTATGGTATTGTGGTTTAATCAACAGGTTGGGAAGAAGATAGATTTCAAGGTAAGGGTGATGGAAGTAGGGTGTTTGTCAGTTTGCTTTTAAAGGCCCAGTGCTTTGAACTGCTTTGAGCTTGTAAATTTAGAAATTGTACATAATGCTACAAATAAATAACCACTGTTGATGTTCGTCTGCTTTACCTTAGTGTGCATTCAGTATGGCATATTGCACACTGTTTGCCTTCTGTTCATAAGCTCTTCTTCATGCTTTCTCAAGGTGGTACAGGATGAATCTCTTGAAGAAATGTCATTTTGTCATATTTTATCACATATTCAAAATGAAAAAAAGGGGAAGCTATATTCTGCATAAAAATGAAGCCTGTTTTTAAAATACAGTTGTTATTGTCTGCTGTATTTTCAGACAAGTTCTCAATCTGTCTTTACAGAAATTAAATGTAAGATTTATATACTTTTTGAACCATCCTACATGCACATTTGAGTAAACTGTGCTTCTCACAGAAATCTCCAGTTCATTGGTCTGGGATTTTCTGTAAAGCTCGTCTGAGATAGTAACAGTAACCCAGGAGCCAGAGCTTATCAAAGGGTCATATATTACATAAAATCTTTTTTATTATTATTATTATTATTATATAATTAAATTCAGCAGAAGTAAAAATGACTTTTTTACTGTCTTGTCTCAGCTTACTGTCACTTTTAGTCAGTTCATTCAATGCATTCTTGGTAAATATTAATTTATTATCATTATTGTTATTATTACGTTTTTAACAACTTACCCAACATTTTTAAAAGGTAGTGTCTGTATACTTAACTTTTATTCTTTACAATTTGAATAGTATATAATTAATAATATTAAATATGAAAAAATATGAATGATCTACTGTACCCTTCATTTTATTGGTTTTCTTTCTAGTTATGTGGTAAAATATGACTTGGAGCTCTCTTGTCGTTTTGGCTAAAATTCAGTCTGTGTGCCTACATGTTCATGAAGGTGTGTGTGTGTGTGTGTGTGTGTGTGTGTGTGTTTGTAACTTGTTTTTGTCTGATGTGTATGTGTGATCTCCAGGTATCCAGGAGGACAAATCTGAGGGTAAGGCTGAAGATCCAGAATCGGAGATCTGTGTTAAACACATCAGAAGCATCAAAAATGCACTTTTGAATGATTTGGTTGCCATTATCTCAGATCTTCAAGTGAAGTGGTGATGGCTGAGCAGCTGTATGTTTTGCGTGTTTTCTCTCTTCCTCCTTAAACAACACTTCCTGTCTCTGTGTGAGGATATGACCTATCAACCCCTAAAGAGCAACTATTATCTCTGCTGCATTGTCTCTCGTTCTCTTTCCAAAACAGACACTAAAATCTCTGGAACTTTTTAATTAACTCTTTTCTGTCTGTCTTTCTTTCTTTCTTTCTCATAATCTATTTGTTCTTCGTCTGGTGCTCAGTCTCAGGACTCTGGTGAAGATGGCTGTCAGTTTGACAGTGACTATGAACTGCCATCTCACACTACGGCAAGTTTCTCTCGCTTCAACACTATCTCTTTACTCTAACCTTCCTCTGTCTGTCTTCTTTTTCCACTCTCGGTTATTGTACTGCTGTCAAGCTCTTTGTCAAGCCCTTACATCAGCCCAGACTTTATGATAGCAGCTATATTATTATGAAAAACACTGTTTATCAAAACACTGTTTTATCAAACACTGTTTATTTAAGCTTTTTTATGATGTTTTTGTATCAAATGTATAAAGTAGCATAATCAAATTTAACTATGATAATTATAATGTTTCTTGAGCACCAAATCAGCATGTTAGAGGGATTTCTAAAGGTACCGATGAATAGAGTAATAATAATGCCTGGTGAAAATTTAAGTTTGCCATCACAGGAATAAACTACATTTTAAAATATATTAAAATATTTTTTAAGAATAGTAATGCTACTTCAAAATAAAACTGTTTTACAGTAGTTTTGATTTTAAAAAATGAAGCTTTGGAGAGCATGAGACTTTCAAAATCATTTTAGCGGTAGTGTATGAATAAGAAATTAGCAGAATAAAATACCTCCAGTGTGAATTTTAAGAGGTTTTGTCTGGTTACCCTGTAGCAGGCTTTCAAGGATGTGCGACGGCAGGCCCCCATGGATGAAGTCCCACTGGTCCCTGGAGAGACAGTCAAAACCACTGGTATGCTGGATCATTCGTGGTGACTCGTTTCCGGTTTCTGCTTGTTTGCTGCCAGTTAACTAACATTGGTTATCTTCTGTCTCTGCAGTTAAAGATGTGATGTATATCTGTCCTTTCACTGGAGCTGTGACCGGCACACTCACAGTCACAGACTACAAACTCTACTTTGTCAGTCTAGAACGGGTACAGAGGGGAAAATTTGTGTTTTAGTCTCTTTCTCAATGTCAAAATCAGTATAGTGTCTTAATATTGTGTTATATGCCTAAACAATTATGTTAAACAGCTTATTCCATCCTTCTCTGCAGGATGCTCCTTACATATTGGATGTGAACCTGGGTGCCATCAGCAGGTTGGAGACTATCAGTGTCCAGAGTCTTGGGGAGAATACTAGTGGCATGGAGATTGTCTGTAAGGTTAGATTCACCACGATCCACCCACATGCTTGTCTGTTCCACCTGTAGTAAACATCCACCCACAACGCAGGTCTCAGTGTCAGTGTTTCGATTGAGTCTCTCTATAGGGGTAATTATTGACTTCGCTGATTCATGGAAAAAATCATAATCAGCTCCACTGGTTCATTTTGTTTAATTATTTCCTTTCAGTTTTCCATGTTATGCACAATTTGGTACAATAAATTAATACACTTCTCACTTCTTGTTCAAATTGGCCAATGCCTGCCCAAGAGGCCATATGACTGACAGATAAAGTAACCAATCATGTTTCGTTTTTGTGCCGCATCATGTTTAGGTGTGTGGAAATGTTCCCAGAATTACAGCTCTTGGCATATTTTATAGATTTTATGCCATGCACTTTAAATATTTCACACATTTTTTTAAATCTAGCATTTAGTAGCTCTAGTCTTCACAATAGTAAACATAACAGCTTTCTTCTTCCATGAGGGGATTTGGCACCATGGCATCTTTGTTTCAAAGCGGAACTTTAAAGAACGCAATGCACACATCGACTGGAAATCCTGTGTAATTCAACCAGTCCTATGACGACTTCGAAACTCATGAAGAGTTTCCAATTTTGTGCGCCATATGCATCAGACATTCAGCCAAAGGTCACATGGCTGACACTATGGTCATGCAGAAAATGTGCTTTATAATCACTAATAAACAGACTAAATGTTAATAATAGACATTCTAATAAGCAACTAGTTAATAATGAGAATTGGTCCCTATAATAATTAGATTTCAGCCTTAAAAACTGTACTTTGTCCATACCAATGATTTTTGGTTTATCTCAACAGGATATGAGGAGTCAGAGGTTTGCTTATAAAAAGGAAGAACAGAGTAACCTGGAGATTTTGGAGGTGTTGACCAAGTATGCCTTCCCCTTGTCCAATGAGCTGGTATGTGATGGCTCCAGTCAGAGCAGGGATTGGCCACTAGATCTGAGTGCAGTTCGTTCATGTCTCCACAATCCTTTTTTTCCTTTTATTTCCAGTCACTATTCGCCTTCCAATACAAAGAGCAGTTTCCAGAGGATGGATGGAAGGTTTATGATCCAGTGGCTGAATATAAAAGATTGGTGAGACGTGCACTTCGCTGAAAAAGAACAGACTTGTCTGACTGAATGCATAAATTGAGAGTAATATGGCTTCATACGGCCTCTCTCTTCTCTTTTTGTTTGCAGGGTTTGCCAAATGAGAGCTGGACCATCAGTAAGATCAACAGTAATTATGAAGTGTGTGACACTTACCCTGCTCTGCTTGTCACCCCAACCAGTATTAAAGAGGACGAGATCAAACGAGTGGCCTCTTTCAGAGTAAAACATCGCATACCAGTAAGTGAGTGTGTGTGTCTGTGCAACCTTACTTTACAAAGCATCTTTTTTCCAGTTTGTCTAGTGGTTAGAGAGTTTGACTCCTAACCCTAAGGTTGTTTGTTTGAGTCTCGGGCCGGCAATACTACGACTAGGGGTGCCCTTGAGCGAGGCATCGAACCCCCAACTTATCCCCGTGTGCCACAACATTAAAGCTGCCCACTGCTCTGGGTGTGTGTTCTCTGCTGTGTGTGTGTGTGTGTGTGTGTGTGCACTTTGGATGGGTTAAATGCAGAGCACAAATTCTGACTATGGGTACTTGGCTGTACGTCACTTTCACATTTGGGGCATTTTTCTTCACTTTCGGTGGCATTTTTGCCCGAGTACTTGTTAAAATTAAATGCTGTTCATGCTAAAACAACAACAGAATGAAAATATTAATCAAGTAAACAGTACTGGTAGTAAACAAGTAAACAATGTTTTTCAGATATTTTTAAATTGGGGGGGGAAATCTAAAAACTACTGAAATAATTGGCACGTGAGCATTCAAAAGCAGCCTCATTTTGTCTTTCAGGTCCTCTCATGGATCCACCCAGAAACTCAGGCCACTATAGTTCGCTGTAGTCAGCCTATGGTGGGGCCGACAGACCGCCGGTGTAAGGAGGATGAGCATTACCTCCAGACCATCATAGATGCCAATGCACAGTCCCATAAACTCACCATATTTGACGCACGACAGAGTATTGTTGCTGAAAATCACAAGGTAATAGTGATTTCCTAGATGAGATGTTTTTTTCGGTTCAGTTCATCAATGTTGCTGTACATGCAAATAACCCGCTGCTATGTGTATTTTTCTGGGAAATGTAGGAAAACGATTTGTATGTCACTTTCTCGAACTTAATGCACACAACCTTTTCGATTACTGAGTAGCCATCTGTGCTAATGTACATCTGAAGATCCTGTCAGGAGATGTTAACCCCTCGATGTTCTGCTGTTTCATGCCTCAGGCTAAGGACGGAGGTTTCGAGAATGAAAATTTCTATTCTAACATGGACCTGAATTTCCTGGATATCCCAAACATTCATGTTATGAGAGAGTCTCTGCGTAAGCTGAAGGAGGTGGTCTACCCTACCATCGACGAACCCCACTGGCATTCAGCCATAGATGCCACACACTGGCTGCAGAACATACGGGTAAACACCAACTCTAATCTTTATTGCTACAGTATGAATTAATAATAGATATTTTTGTTCTCCTACTCACATTTATAAATAGATTTTTGAAACCTCTACATGAGTATATGATTTAGCTATACACAGAGAGGCTGCAAAAGGTCAAATAATATCAAACCAAGTTGCATTGGCAAAGAAATGATGCACTTTTACTTCTCCCAGTTTTTTCTGAATCAGAAAGTAAAGCCAGGTGCACACTTTTACTATAAGCCACGAGTCAGTAGACATGATTGAAGACTACAGATTTTGGCCTAGAATCAGAGGATTGTTTAGGATTTGCGAGATTTGTCTCAGACGGCAAATCATGGCATACAGTGTGCAGCCGGCTTAAGATGATTAGACGCTTTTAAATGATTAAACTCTCTCTCTCTCTTTCTAGCTTTTGCTTGCGGGTGCGGTGAAGATTGCAGATAAGGTCGAGTCGAGTAAGAGCTCTGTGGTGGTGCACTGCAGTGACGGCTGGGACCGCACGGCTCAGCTCACCTCTCTGTCCATGCTGATGCTGGATTCATACTACAGGACTCTCAGGGGCTTCCAGGTGCTGCTGGAGAAGGAATGGATCAGCTTCGGACACAAGTTCGCTGCGGTAAGGAACACTGAGCGTGAAAGAGAACCCTTGTATGTGGGGTAGAAAACTTTATTCAGCTAATCAGATGGACATGTTATCAATGTTGGAAATTGTTTTGCTACTAGTGCTGTCAAATGATTAAACACGATTAATCTCAACCCAAAAATTTTTTTTTTTTAGAATTGTTTAAATATGATATCCATAGGTACTGTGTGTATTTATGTATATATATATATAAATACACAAACATGCAAACATAACATAGTTCGAAAATATGTACATTTAAATTCATATAATTTATACTGTATATAAATACTTTTAATATAAAAACCTAAAATTGTTCTGAAATAATGCATGCATGTGTTTGTACTTGTGTTTATACATAATAAATATACACAGTACTCACACATATATTATGTAAACAAAAATGTTCATTTTGGATGCAGTCATCATTAATCATTTGCTACTCTATTTTTCTGCAAAACATAATTTAAATTTTTTTTTTAGGATTCTTTGAATTGAAAGTTTTATTTGAAATATAAATACTTTGTAAAATGATAAATCTATTTATTGTCATTTGAATGTCCTTGCTGAATGGAAGTATTCATTTCTTTAAAAAAATCTCCTTCTGTCACAGCGTGTTGGTCATGGAGATGAAAATCATGCAAACTCCGAGCGCTCGCCTCTATTTGTGCAGTTCATAGACTGTGTTTGGCAGATGATGAGACAGGTGAGCTGCAACTTTTTTACTTTCCAAGTACTAACATTTATATTTATAGTAAACTGTATGTTTAAAATGAGCCTAATTCCTGTCGATTCCCATGAAATGGATGCTGGTGTTTTAGAACTCACTGTGAATGTCTTTATAATGTGTTCGCAGTTTCCCACTGCCTTTGAGTTTAATGAGCTCTTCCTCATCACTATCCTGGATCACCTCTACAGCTGTCTGTTTGGGACATTCCTTTACAACAGCGAACAGGAGCGAGTGGAAAATGTATGTGCCACGATGCCAACAGTAGTAGTTTTGAGTAGCTAGAGATGTTCCAATGCTGACATTTTCTAAATTTTTCTTCTTTTTTTTAGGAAGTGAACAGTAAAACGGTGTCTTTGTGGTCCTACGTCAATAGCCAGCCAGAGGACTTCACCAACCCCTTCTATGTGGACTATGAAAACCATGTTCTGTACCCTGTGGCCAGTCTCAGACATCTGGAGCTCTGGGTTGGATACTACGTACGCTGGAACCCCCGTATGAGACCACAGGTGCGAAATGTTCTCAATACATTAGCTTAAGCAATGCATTGGAAAACTAAAGCTTTTATAACTAACACCAGCTCTTTTGGACTTTTGATCAGATGCCTGTGCACCAGAACCTGAAGGAGCTGCTGTATCTTCGTGCAGAGCTACAGAGGAAGGTGGAGGAGTTACAGAAAGAAGCATCTTCATCACACTCTATCTCCTCTTCATCAGAGCATGCATATTCTCCTTCGAATGGCGGTACACCGTTACACACCTCTGTGTAAATTCGAGAATTCTTCATTAACAGAATGTGTGGAAGGAATCTATAGGTTACAGTAAACATAGGTATGTGAAGTCTTTATCTATTGGTCGTTTCTCACTGGATAATAATGCTTTGGGCAGGATGTATAGAGGCCCAGCACATACACTTGTGTAAACTAGCATGAACACCAAATAATTATGTCCCCCACACAATTCAGGTTCAGTTCAGTTGTTTGGATCTGCTCTTAAAGACTGATAACCAGGAAAGCGTTTGATCGTAATGAAGTTTATGAAAAGTTTATGGCCAGTATTTGTCTTGTAATTATTGACATCATTTTAATAATTTATTTGTGTGTAGTCTTATATTTCACAGCATTTCTGTGCTTTGTCTGTAGTTTTTGTTCAATATTTTTGCTTTACTGCCTCAGCATTGCCTGCCTTTATGCTAATACCATACCAACCTTTTAACTGGTCACTCAAAATTTTTTATTCCTCTATCAGCTTGTGTTCTTATTGTGTCTTATGTTCCATAAGCAATGGGGTTTTGAATTGCTATTGCTTTTGCCATACTGCCAATTTGAAACCACATACTGTATTTGTTTTTTTCTTTAGCACTTGCTTGTATGAAAGTGGAATTAGGTTTTAATGTGCATACCCTACTACTGCACTACTACTGTACTTTCACGTACTACTGAAACGTATGTTTACACAAGGTAAAGGGACCAGCTGATATATATGTATATATCAACTCATGATTGATTAAGCTAGTGCAAATATCTTGTTTTATCTGTTTTGACTTTAGAAATGGTCAACAGTTCAGATCATTTGAACAGGGGATGCCATATAATGTTTAAAAAATATGTAATAATCATAATGCACCTTAAAAAAATTATGTATTTGTTTTGATTTGTGTGTATCTTTGTATTTGTGCAAACCTGGTTATTCTTTATACACACACATTTTTACTCATGAAACTTGCAACCTGACTTAAAGAAAAATAAATAGGAAGGAATCAAAGACAAGATAAATTGTTTATTATTGGGTTTCTTTATGCTGATCTTTTTCCACCAAGTGAGATACAGAGTGAAATTTGAGTACATTTAAATATATAAAAATGTCTAGAAGAGGATTGCCAGTTGATATCTGTGAAATTCATTGCATTTTCATCACATTCTGTATTGGAGTGAGCAGGCACTGATGTAAACTCTGTGAATTTATGCTGAAAGTCAATATTTCTGAGGTTCACATCAAAGCCAAATTTCAGTTCATTCAGTGACAGATAAAGCTACAGCATTACAGTCTGATCTGTGGCAGTACCATAAACTGGCAGTGCAAATCAAGACACTTTAGAAACGTATGTCCCAATAACACATTTTTCTCAAGTTGATAAATAAACCCAGTACACGAGAAAAAACTTGAATATCTACAGCTAGAATCCAAAACATGCATATCTGTATAGTTCAGCACGTACACCCTTGTTTTGACAAAATTGCAACTATGCTGGCCAAACAACACCAGAGAGAGCCCAGAGATCCTTACAAATGTAACATCCACCATATGATCTACTAGACCCCAGAAATGTAGATGGTCAATTGAAGGAATTCGGGAGGTTTTAACAGTCACATAATGCGTCCAAGCAACAAATCTGGAAGCAGTTCAACACAAACAGGTGATAATGTTGTCCAAAATGTTCAAGACACTTGTGAATTTCCACATTTGCCTTAACCGAGACTGTTGTACCTTTCACTTAGCTGTTTCAAATTCATTCCACTGGATCACTAGACACCAAAGTCAAAAAACATGCAAAAAAGGAAAACCACCACATTTCATCTTTGGTGTTCTTCATTTCTAACAAGTGTAGCACCAAAAACGCTACATTGTTCTGGTAGCCAAAGTAGTAAAGAGAGTATAACATTCTGCTGACATTCTCTTTGTTGATTTTCACCCTAGATACACTACCAAAGCCTTTAAAGGAAAGCACCAGGCAACATTCTGTGCCGATATGTCTTTGACATCGTTACCATTCGCAAGACTTGTAAATCTGCTTTATCTTGGATGTGTGAGTAAAAAATATTTCAGATGTGTTTAAACTGCACTAGTGTTAAGGTGAGGTCACATTTTGCACAAGGGCAAATGATTTTAGCCACACAAGTCAACAGAAAGCCACGTGGTTTGAAAGTGATCTACGCGAGCACACAGCATTTGACGCTGGACATTTTTACCTGTGAAATTTCAGAGAATGTGACCACACCTTTAAACTGGAACAACGTACGTAACCTAGTACGTCTAGTTTGTAGACATTCAAGTGAGGCAGCCCTTCTAACGGTTGTGACTGTTAGTGCTGTGTTAGTAAGCTAGCGTGTCTTCCCTAATGTTGGTAAGGCATTGGGAAGGAAAGCACCATTGGCGAGAGCTTGGGTTGGGGGGTAACAAAGGTGCACCTGAATTCACAGTGAAAAACAACAGCTACAGGAAAATCTGGAGCATCTCAAGTGGGGGAGAGGATGGTAAGGACAGAGCCGCTTTTTAATCCGGTTTTGCTAAATTGCCCTTTCCAGATGGTGGCCTTCCAAATCGGGAGAGATGAGGGCTCTGGTCAAGATCTGTGACACAAACACCAGACCCTTGGCAAAGGAAGTGGGGAAAATTAGCAAAACTGGAAAGCACCTGGAGACTCATTAAGGCAATAGCAAAACTAGCGAGGGTGTAACAGGTCTCTAAAAAGTCTCAAAGCTAAAGCTCAAACATGCTACAAACGGTACAAACACTAAGCTAGGGCGAAAAAACTACTCCCCATAATCCAAAAAGAGTGGGGGGCACAAACATTTATGTACATTTACTGCTACAAGTGTAAATAGAGATACACTGATACAACAGTTTGAGTACAAACTTGGAAACGATATGCGATATACAAGCACATTAACCCCTTAAAACCCCACAAAAGGCAATGGATCAGAATTAGCGGTACGAAGAGTTACTAGACTAAGTATTGTGCTAACATGAAAACACAACTTCGGTTACTTCCACCCACAAGTTAGTTCACGCTAATCTATCTACTCATTCTGATCTCGCCGAATCAAACTATTCCTCAAAAGAAGGAATCGCAACCACTGACATCCAACTAACACACACGTATGCACTCAACACGGCTTCTTCATCAACACACGTCAACACATCTTCACAGTTAAACCCATTTTAGTCAATGTTTCATTTTAAAGCAAATTAGAAAGAAGCAGCTGTTGGTTAGTTTTTGACTTCAGTTGTTCGTCTTTTTTTTTTCTCTCTCTCAAAAAGTCACTCTAGTAAAAAGTTCACTAAGACACAAAAACCTGCATATATGTATGACAATCTTTTCACACTGCCGTGAAAGCAAGGCAAATATATACAGATCATGTTAAAACATCAACAACAACAAAAAACCTTCACAAATCCTTCATCTTTTTTTTCAACTGTATACTTCACAGCAACTGATCTGTTAAGCCTGTCTTGCTGTGAAAGCGTAAGGAAAACAGCCTTGACCTTTAAAACCAGATTTCTATGATTATCCAATCAGCTGTTTTGTAAACCTTGGATTAATCATTCGGATCACTGTTCATTAATATGCATTTGTGCTCAATAGGAATGATGGGATAAATTGACAAACAAAAAGACTGTAGCGCATTATCTGTTTGATTTTTCTTGGGGCTCTGTAAATCATTCGAAAATTATTAGGTGTTTTCCATTTCATAGCAGTATTATTGCAAACAGGCTAACTGCATTGTTGCATGTGAAGAGTTAAAATAGAGTTTTAAAAAAATGATTAGATTATATTTAAGGTTGATTTAAACAGTCACATTAGTAATTCAAAAAGGGCATTGTGGTGCAAATGCGCTGGGAAATAACAGTGGCATTCAAATTGGAGAACAACGATTTAGAACTGCGCCCTCTTCAGTTTGGACGATGCATTTCAGATTACACTGCATTCTCCTCTGTTGGCGGCTCAGCATTGGGAGGCTGGAGAAGAGTTTGCTGAACTGGAGTAGGGAGGAAAATAATGCAGTTGATTGATGTACTAAGTTTAAAGAAAGGTTTTCTACTATTGAACATAAATTGTAGGTTATAATTGTGCTAGAGAATGGCATCCGTAACCAAAAACTATTTTGCGCCATACTACAACCACACCAGTAAATGTCAGTCTAAGACCACAACTATTTAGCAAAAAGAATAACAGAAGGAATGAAAATTGTAGAAAAAATTTAAATTGGGAATAAAACTAAAATTCACAACTGGCAATATGGGGAAGTACAATCTGGCATACTTTTTATTGGCAAATAATTGGGATATCTTAAAACCCTAATAAAGAAATAATTCACATCGTTCATTACTTATTCTACCGACATTGTAACAATACAAAGCTAGTTAAAAATCGGATTAACGGATTTACCCTTTAATTTTCACCAAAAAATGTTAAATGAAGACATTTTCCTCATAGATGCAACATAAAGGGGGTCAGTACCTTGTGGCTCCTGTGCAACTACAGCATCTGGGGCATCTGCTTTCACTATTTCTGCATTCAGACTCTCTGTGGTAAGATAAAGAACGTGATAATGAATGCACGAAAAAATACAAACAGTGTGGAGCAATTAAAAGAAAATGTATTTGTTTTTACGCTGTATGCTGAAGCACAACTTCTTCTTCTGGTAGGAGATGTAGCTGCTCACTGCACCAACCAGAGCCATAGCCACAGCGCTCACAATACCAGCAATGGTTCCAGTCTCAGCCATGGTGTCTATGGATCAATACATTGGCCACTATTAAAAGATTTAACTGTACCAAATTAGCAAAAGCTATTCAGAATGTTCTTCTAATAGCCCTGAATACTAATTAACGCAATCATACTGTAGCTGTCATCTGCAGGATCCAAATCACCACCACTGTTTCTGTCACTGCTTCCGCCACTGCTTCCACCTCTTCCACCTGTAGAAATATGAACATTTCAAATGACACTCCTACTTTTATTTGACATGTCCCACAATGTGAGGATCTGTCGGGCAGTTTAAGTTTGTCACCTTTGCCTTTGTCAGGTTTGTAAGAGTTATCACTGCCCACATCCTCAAGGTCTTCGTCTGAGAACTGCGCACCTGAGAATGTAGAAAAGAACATTAGCCTGGGGACAACATTAAAAAAAGTGCTCATGCATGGCTCGGCTTGGGTTTACTAATCCTATCAGCATTCAATCAGAGACCCATAGTGATCTAAACAAAGGTGAAGCTTTTGTAACTCAAAAGAGGAAAAGCCCAGCACTCCAACACTGCAGGAAACAGAAAGCTGAGCTGCCAACTAGGACTGGGCCAAAAAAAAAACAGTTCAATTTAATATTGATTTTCAAGATAATTAGAACTTTTTCTTTTTTTATTTCTGCAAAATGTATCATGTCTCATGTAATTGCTGTCAGAGTTTCAAGATGTACTGTAAAACAGCTTGTAAACAGTATGTCACCTAACATTTACCTGTAGGAAAGTAATTTAATGTCTGCAACTTGTTATTTAGCAAGAAACAGCTCTAAAGCGTTTTGATAAATATATGTACTATATTAATATTAATTATATTTAACACGTTCCTAATATCGTAATAATGTAATAGATATTTGAATAATGTCACATTTTCATAATAAAAGCCACCATTTTAATGATGATAACATTTCAACACGTATTTGTATCATTACATATTATCTAAAAATAGCAGTTGAATTTAATCTACGTTGTTAAATATAATAGTGAAGTACCATGGAAAGGGTTCCCTGTATAAGTCACAGCATTAGTTCAGAGAAAATGTTTTTTACCGTTCAGAAAAACTGAAATATAGTTTAAATACTGACATAGACATCAAATATTTATAAATAAACAAATATTGAATTAAACTGAGATCAGAATTGGCTGTTATCTAATCAAAAACTTTGAAATCTCATGAAATGTGTATCAAAACCCAGCCCTACTGCTGCATACAATCTAGAGGAAGCAATGAAACTAGCAATTTGATTGATTAAACCAAAATTCATGCAAAGTCAAGATGCAAGCGCTCAGCAGCCATGCTGATCACTAGGTTAATGCTTCAGTTCTACAAAGCCTTGACCTGAAATCTGTCAGCGATTAGATTTTAATAATGGTGAGATGGTTTCAATTTGCGTTTTTTCAGCCAAGAAGATGAAGTGGGGAAGAGGGTGGTAGAAGGGGTTTCCCAAGCGGTTACTCTATTTCTTACCCCCAGTTCCACCTCTGCTATTGGGTTTCATCACGGCCCCCTCCTCCGAGGACTTTATCTGGCAGGGACAGGAGATGCCATCGAGCCTGGCTAGCTTGGGTTAATCCATGACTAGCAACACAGTAGCCTAAGTTTCCCAGTGATAGACTGTACAAGTGATATTATTGATTCCTTAGGCTATGCCTTTGATTACCTTCAAATTTACAGACTTTTACAGAAAAAAGACAAAATGATGAAAACCATTCATCAGATTGAGTTCTTCTATTGCAACTCAGTTTAGTGGGATAGTTTTATCCAGACGTGGATTCTGCTCTGCAGAAGGTTACATTATTCCTGTAAAAGATGTCTGACTGAACTACTAAATTGCAAAAAAATAAAAATAAAAATGAAATATGGAGAAAGGTAAAAGCAGGTAAACAGAACAATACCTACCGCCTTTGCCAGAGTCTTTGTCATTTCCTCTGATATCATTGTCAGGGTTCAGGGCGTCTTTAAGATCGAAGTCCCCAAAATCTATAAGCCAAAAGAATTACTCACTGCATAACTAATGAAATATGCCGGGTATCAACTGTTATTTTAATATGTGAAAAACAAGTGACAGTGAAAAACAGATGTGTAATATGAGATGTGAATCAAAACAAAGCTTCAGATTTTATGCCACAAAGATACAACCCACACAATCTCACAAGACAAGATGACAATGAAGACAAATGTGGATGTGATCAAATTGTGTGCTGTGATATTGAGTTGTGAGACACACTGAAGAAGTTCATAGAAGGAGTTAAGTTGACATCCACCAGAAAATCTGTGATTGTGGCCATGACTTATTTTGTCTGCCATAATTCTATTATAGATTACATCACATGAGTACAAGCTAAAGCATGTTTTATATTTGCTGAGATCTAAGAAAGATATGCAATTTAGTAATAATGTATTATTAGGAACTGTTCCTTCTGTTGTGTCTGAATCTGGAAGAACATTCAGATCATTATATGCAAAATGATGCTAAACAATCCATGACCGCATTTATTACCAGTCTCAGTCTAAAGTGAACACTGTTAAACAAAATATCCAATCATTTTGGGCTTTCATCCCACTTTAAAACTGGCTTTGAACACACATATCTACATGACACAAAAAAACACGGACACAAACACGATGAACAG
The DNA here is from genome assembly GCF_003368295.1 of Carassius auratus. Classification (NCBI taxonomy): domain Eukaryota; kingdom Metazoa; phylum Chordata; class Actinopteri; order Cypriniformes; family Cyprinidae; genus Carassius; species Carassius auratus. The sequence continues at coordinate 9,327,051 of NC_039249.1, read as the reverse complement.
TTCTACGGTGAGATTGACAGCACGGTACAAACCAGACTGGGATTTCCGAGGGCCAACAGAGGTTCGGAGAGGACTAGGGGGTGTTCGGGGCAACAGGCCCGGCCGAATGGTGGTGTCAAACAAATCAGTGAATATCTCTTCTGTTACTGGAGGTTAGTTAATATGTTAGTATTGTTAAGCATTTGACATACAGAGGGTTCTGTGTATTCAAAACTTTGATGAAATCTGATTAGTAAGCACCAAAATACAGGACATTCATGAGATATTTCCTTTTACAGTATACATTCTTTAACATTCAAAATAGGCTACTTCCCAACCTTCGCTGTTTTTTTACCTAGATAAACTTATGAGCTCTAAGAACATTTCTATCAGGGTAAATGTCCTGCTGACTCGTCATAACACAAGACAGAAAACATATTTTAGCACTCAAAGATGTTAACAGCTCCAGTTGTTACTGAAGAAGGTTAGTAGGGATATTTGTTTTATGTTCATCTCAAGCAGAACAAGCATTTGAGATACATTAAGTGCCTCTCACCTGGTTGTTTGGGCTTGGGCTTTGTTGGTTCCTGGACTGGGGGCTTAACAGGTTTAAGACTGGGTTTCACTGTTGAACACATTAACATCATTTTATCTAATTAAATTTCTTTAATTATAATAAAGTAATATAAGGTAATAAATTATCACATAATTTAATAAAAAAAAAGGCTCATTTTAGATTTGCTCTGCTTATTACACTGCTATTAATTACAACAAACAATGATTACCCTCACCTGCTCCTCCTGCTTGGTCCACTTTAGGTGGTGGGGCAGCTGGAGAATTAAAAAAAAAACTAAATGTAATATGCAAAATAAAATCCGTCTGACACTACACTAAAAATATTTTTGTATACAGTGTATCAGACTAAAATTGCTACAGTAAAAACCTGTTAATTTGTTACTGGGTTAACTCGCTACGGTGAAAAACTAATAGATCTAACCTTACAATGAATGCAATTTTACAGTAAAATACTGTTAGATGTACAGTGGAAGTGAAAAAGAACAAGTAATCTTATAGTTTACAGGAAACATTTTGAACATGAAACTTTTTTGTAAATTACAGGTTTAAACTAAACTGTTATTGTCACAATTTCACTTTATTTTTAAAGAATTATTGTCAACCACAGCTTTTTCTGTAAATATATATATTTATATATATATATTTTTTTTTTGTACAGTGTAAGGCAAATCCCTTTACTGCTATCATCATTATAACTGTCATACTCACTTAGTTCATCTTTTTCAAACGCCTCTTCCAAGGCCAGATCCTGACTTATTCCTTCAAAACACACAAAATAAGAAACATTCACAAAATATTTTGTGCAAACATATTTTGAGCATCCAAATCATGAACAAGCATGTAATTAAAATAACTGATAAAACATAAAAATACTTTGTTTCAGTATTTGATTCTGATTGGTCAACAGCTGTGTTATTTTCACCATGAAGCACAGCTGCACTCATAACATAAACAGTCAGTATAGAACCTATTCCATGTATTATGTATTTCAGCAAATATACATGTTTTTTATTTATCTAATCAATTGTAAAAGACCCCAGCTGGTGTTGTTAGGTCATTCACCTTTCATTTTTAGGCCACTCCCTTTCTGCCATCAAAGAAAGTCTTCTCATATGGGAGATATGTTGATGTGTGTGTACCTTATTGCTTACATAAATGCATGATTTTGTTTACGCAAAAAGATTTTGTTTCTTATTTGACTGCAATACTGGCAGAATGTGGTAACGTTACCATAAAACAAATCTCAGATGATGGATGGATGCTAATGCTAAAAGTGGATCAGATGCCCAGCTTTACTAAATACTCTTTATAATACAAATTCCAGAGTAGTGTCGCTGCATTCCTGGATTTGAACAAAGGCAAGAAAATAATAGCTTACAAATGCATTCTTCAAGCACAAAGGGACAGAAAATCTTTTGTGCTCATGTAGCACACATAAAAGATGTTTCTACAAAGATTCTTTCCCCATGTGTCATTTTTGGTAGTACATGTCTAAATGGTTTCTTCTGTAATAAGCCAGACTCAACTCTCCGTGTCTTATGTAATGAATGTATGCCATATATTTTTAGCACTGATAATGTGGTGCAACACTCCACTGGGGTCAGACTTACACTTCTATAGCTATTTCTTTATATGTCTCTTTTAATCTGTAAAGCCCACTGTCTTAATTTGGTTGTTTTAATGCACTTTAGGTTTAGCTAAAAGTTAAAAGCCACAGCTAGTCCTGCAGCACTGCCAAAGCCAGCTCAGCATTGGCAGACAGTTATGTGATCAATACATCATGTGACAGCAGTTCATCTATCTCATGTTTTCCCATTCACAATAGATACCTATGGGCTTAAATACAGTACATTAGTTCATGTGTTTCAATGTTGGGTTGCATTGGTTATTCACAGATATTTGATAAATTACTGACAAATATATTGGAATTAAATATATATATTGGAACCTAAAGCCTAAAACAGAGGAAATACTATATGCTCATAAATACACAATAAGTCTTCAATTAAGGGAGTGTAAACGTATATCTAATTACATATTCAACACCGGGGTGTGGCTGACAGGAAAAGGGGAGGAGCAATTTACCTCTGCCAGAACTGAAGCTGGCTTGCCTCATTCATTTCAATAGTGGGTTAGTTAAGGGGATTTTTATACAAAATTCCATCCGTACTTCGAACAGTATTTTAAGTAGTCTTTTTCAGAAAAGTATGTCATTGTTTTTCATACGCCTACATGATTCTACTCATACAAGCATGGAATCTTTGACATTTAACTCGTGTGTGCCTCACACCATAAGAGGGGAAACACAGTAACCCCCTGTGATAAAATGATGGTATCTTCCTATCTTCCGCAGTATCCAAAAAATTCCAAACTCATCTGCTGTACCTGGGCGCATTGTGGCTTCTTATGCGCATGCGCTCTGACTCCCAGCCTCCCAGCGAAGGCTACCTGTACCGTGCAAGGATGAGGAGACTGTGGAAATAATACTGTTCTGTGAATAGATTTAATGTCAAGCCGTACTGAACAGTATTGTTTTGATTTTCTTTGAAGTCCAGATATAAAACTGTATTAATGCCGTTAGATAAGGTAAATGATGCATTTAATTTTCTGTTAAATTGGCAATATCATTTGAATTTAAAATACATGACGATCATATAAAAGAAACATCATTAAAATACACATATATGTGATGCACTCTGTTAAAAAGAGAACCATTTTATTCATAGCAATATCTTAAATAGTCCTAAATACGTTTGCGCAAGTGAAAAAAAAAACAGATTAATATTAGTGATGCCCTTTGAATATTCAGTGGTCAAGAACAGTAATATTCTTCTCATCCTCATTAATGTGCTTAACGGACAGATTTAAAATATTGAATTCAATTTAATTCATCGTATTTAGATCATTTACATCATTTGTTGAGCCTCAGCATGCCGTGCACAGCGCCGTGGCAATGGCTCGACCCAGACAGATGATCCAGACCCAGACAGATGTTAAAAGACGGTGATTTGTGTGATTCCTGCACCCCGTGATCTCCATAAAAATGGAGCCTACATTAAAGTCAAAGTCTAAATGCTTTAAATCAATGCTTGCCTAAGGTGCCGACAAAAATGATGAAGTAGGCATGGCACAGGGTTCAACAAAGAGGGGCGCAGCGCTTACCTTTCACTACCAGCAGAGAAAAGACCGCTAGGAGCGTCCATGTCGAGAGCTTTTTCCCCATGCTGAAAGTCTGAAATGGCACCGGGATTACAGCGATATTAAATATTGGCAGTAGGTGATGTATATATGACTCTTTGCCCTTGAGGCCTAAGGGTAACGTGATTTTAAAGAGTCTTAGCTCCTCTCTTAGAGCAGAAAAGCCTGCGCGAGAGCCTGCAGTGCGAATGAGCGAGCACGAGATTCACAGCCGCGTTTAGATCACGTTTCCATACACCGGCTTTAGGGCGGATCCTTAAACTCAGCTCCGCTTTTTACTCAGAGCGCACCGTTCTTACAAATAGACGAAACAACCTATTATTCTTGCTTTAGCTAAAAATAAATGATAGCTATTTTAACATACCAGTGAACTTTGTGATCAGCTAGATGTGCGATAAAAACGTAGTTGCTCGAGGAGATAAGATGACCTCTCGTGCATTTGGCTGTTCGCTTGGAAGGACTGAATTAGGATAATTGTGCGTCTCTGAATAATTAAGTGACTTGCACAATTGACTTCAGTTAATAATTTATAGGTTGGGATTACTCTTGGATACCATGTCAATTTATGTGTTAAAAAGTTGTACGCATTAATTAATTAATTGCACTTTTGGAAAAGAAAGAAATATACAGCAGCTGTAACAGTTAATAAAATAAACAGTATAAAGTCCAAAACCACTGGTACTTGGGCAAATAAAGGACAGTTAAAAACATGCATGAGAACATTTGAAACAGGCTGAATTGTTTTAAATACAGACAGTCCTTTCTATATGGCATATATCTATTTTGCTATTATTTGACACTTAATTTGCATAGATATTATATGTTGGAGTGTTATTGCAACTAAAACTCTATTATATTGTCATACAGTGGTGGGCACAGGGTGGGGGGTGTAATGTTGGGACTCGTAATCAAAAGAAATAAATCAGACGAGAGGAATCATTGTTTTCAACTCCTTTCACTTTACTTCACTCCTCTTCTCCTCCTTCCCATCCCTCCATACAATCTCTCTATCAGCCCCTAGCGGACTGGTTCAGTATTGCAGTCCATGAACATAAATTACAGAACATAACATTCCCCTCTTTCTTTAGGAAAGACTCTTAACAAGTGGAGTTATTCAACCCAGTTTACATCCACTTATGAACTCTGTCTATAACTATAAATTTACTTCTGTATCTTAAACTATCAGTTAACCAACATATGAATAAACATACGAACACATTCACCATATATTTTCTGTTACTTCCCTACTACAACTCTAGTGTTCTTTCATTTACTTTTCCTTTCAATTGCCCTTTACTCTGTAGCATAGTCCTTTAACCATACTGGAGGCTGTCTAGCCCGTGTGCTCTTAACTGGCTCATACACCACATTCTCTGTTCCTGGATTAACCTGAGCATTCTCTAATGTCATCTGAGTGGTTTCTGGAACCAGAGACAAGTGAGCCGCATTCCATTTCTTCCCATCACTCAAGACATAAGTGCTCGGTCCCAATTTCTTATTCACTAACATTGGAACAGTGAATTTCCTTCCAGCCTTCGGTACATGCATAGGTTTTCTTACACGTACCCGATCTCCACACTTGAAGGGTGGTGGTTTTGCTCCACGTTTCTTATCACTGTACAATTTCATCTTTTGCTGAACCCGCTGTACGTGGTCACGTATGCCCATTGTTCCTTTCTCATCCTGAGCTGCTGTGGTTGGTAGAGTGTTCAGCTTTGTACGCATCTTCCTCCCTCTTAACAGCTCAAAAGGTGATACGCCTGTGGTCGCGTGCGGTGTAGCCCTGTAGTTCAGGAGGAAATCTGTGACTGCTTGCTTCCATGGAAGTTGTTGCATTTCAACTACTTGGATGCAGTTCTTTAAAACACGATTCCATCTCTCCACAGCACCATTCGCTTGGGGCCAGTAAACACTGCTACGAATGTGTTTTATTCCTCTTTCAGTCAAGAAATCAGCGAATGCCGAAGAAACAAATTGAGGACCATTATCACTGACTAATGTGAGTGGGTTACCTTCTCTCGCAAACACAGATGCTAGAAACTTTGTAACAGTGTTGGTTGTAACATTTGAGGTAAATGCAACCTCCGGCCACTTACTATAATAATCCACCATTGTAATAGCAAACCGACAATCCTGTGTGGCTCTCTCAAAAGGTCCCACAATATCTATTGCGACTTTCTGAAATGGACCATCTGGCAGGTCCACTGGCTGCAATGGAGCTGGACACGTCCGGGCGGTTTTGTCACAGGACTGACAGGCGGAACAAGAAGCAATGGACGAATGCACTTCATAGTCCATACGAGGCCACCAGTACAAGTCTCTTAGCCGTTGTTTAGTTCGTACCACCCCCTGGTGCCCCTCGTGTGCTAAGTGAATTAATTTAGAGCGCAATGCAATTGGCACCACTAGTCTCTGCCCTCTCAAGATGTACTTATCATCCACAGCTAACTCATGCCTGATCTGAAAGTACGCCATGATCGTTGGATCCATTTGTTTCTGTGATTTAGGCCAGCCTTGTGTGATCTGGGCATGCAGCTTGGACAACTCTGGACAAGATTTGCATGCTTCCAGGAGATCCTTCATAGGAATGGCTTTTGAAAGGTCCTTTGAAATCTCTGCTACAAGGCCTAATTCCTCTTCCTGACCAGCATCTGAATCAGGTAACGGTAAACGTGACAAACAATCAGCAACACAATTTGTTTTACCTGGTCTGTATTCCAGATTGTAGTTGAAACACAGGAGTCTGGCTGACCAGCGCGCAATTCTCATTCCTGCTCTGTTCATTCCTCTGGTGGCCAGCAATGTGGTCAAAGCTTGGTGGTCCGTCTTCAGTGTAAACTTCCTGCCCCAAAGGTAAGTCCTCCAACGTTCTACTGTCCAGACACACGCTAATGCTTCCTTCTCAACTGTACTGTATTTTCTTTCGGCTGGCGTCAATGTACGAGAAGCGAATGCTATTGGACGCTCCGTCTGATCTGGGTGCCGTTGAGAGATGACACCTCCAATGCCGTAATCGGAAGCATCAGTGGACACAAATGTTGGCAAGAAAGGGTCGAATAAAGCTAAGGCTGGGCTGTGGACTAACAGTTGCTTTAACCGTCGAAAACTCGCCTCAGCTGCTTCCGTCCAAGTAAATCCATTCTGAGATGATCTAAGTATCTCACGCAAAGGGTCTACTACCATTGCATAGTTCGGGATGAACTTGCTAAACCAAGACGTAAGTCCTAAAAAGGACCGTAACGAAGGTAGGTCGGTTGGTGCAGGTGCATTTGCAATGGCTTCAATTGAGTCAGGGTTAGGATGTAGTCCCTCTTTTGAGATGTCATGGCCTAGATACCGAATTCTGCTCTGGCCGAATTTGCTCTTCTTCATATTAAGTTTTAGACCAATGTCTGTGAGTCGAGTCATCACTGCCTGTAGATTGGCGTCGTGAGTGGCTTTGTTTTGGCCATACACGATGAGATCATCCAAGTAGTTCTGTACTCCTGGTAAGCCCTCAAGTACAGTTTTCATCATTTTCTGAAAGGCAGAGGGCGCCGAAGCCAACCCAAAAGGAACCTTTGTGAATTTGAATAACCCATCGTGTGTGATGAATGCAGTCAAATTTTGACTCTCCTCATGGAGAGGAAGTTGATGGTATGCGCTTTGCAAATCAATTTGGGAGAACACTGTAGCGCCTCTGAGCTCTGTGAAAAGATCCTCCATATGAGGCAGTGGGAAACAGTCAGTAATTACCGCTCGATTAGGCTCTCTCAAATCCACACAGACCCGAATTTCTCCCGACTTTTTTCTAGTGACGACAATCGGTGACACCCATGGCGAAGCATCAATTTTTTCAATTACTCCATCACCCAGTAACCGATTAATTTCCTTGGAAACCTCCTCCCGTACACTCAGTGGTAGTCTGCGTAGTTTGTGCTGCACTGGTTTTACAGACTCATCAATCTGTACTTTGTGCACAAATCCTTTGACACATCCTGGTGAACTGGCTGCTGCATTACATATTTCTAGCACTGGTGAAGCAGCGGGGCTCGATAATGTAACAATCCTATCCCCTACAATGTGACATTTTAGGGCTTTAATTAAGTCCATGCCCAAAAGTGGTGAACCCGTTTTGACCACATAGAAATTTGCTGTGGTTGCAACCCCGTCATGTGACACAGAAACAGTGAAACAGCCTAAGGTTGGTAATTGTTCACGTGAGTATGTGACTAACCTCACTTGAGGTTCCTTCAGTTCACAATTTGCAAAGTGTTTCATGAACAGGGTCTCTGGAAGGATGGACACACTTGATCCTGTATCCACAATCAATTCCAGTGGTATTTTATTTCCTTGAGGTGCTTCCAACTGTACTTGGCAACGAATTTTGTCCTGAGACTGATTTACACACAGTACAGTCAGTTCAGGCACCACCACTTCTCTGACAGCAGCAGATTTACATACCTTTGCAAAATGTCCTCTCTTTCCACACTGATGACAGGTGGCAGACACAGCTGGACAAGTGTGTGCGTTGGCCAAGTGAGTGTTAGATCCACAGCGAAAACAGCGTCTTTTATTTGAATTCTGTGGCTTCCCAGTTTGTACTGGCATTTTGTCATAATTTTGTTTACCTCTTTTGAAACTGCCCTTTGTCTTCGAGATGGCCTGAACCTGGGCAGGAGATGAACCAGTATTTGAAAGAAGTGTAGCATTTTGTACTGCCGATTCGACTTGCAACGCTAACTCGGAAGCGCGATCCAATGTAAGCTCGGACTCAAGTAACAATCTGTCTCTCACCGCGGCCAGAAAAACCCGTTCAATCAGTTGGTCTCTTAACATTTCGTCCTCCATTCCTCCGAACTGACAATCCACTGCCAGATGACGTAACTCCGCTATAAATTGACTTACAGTTTCATCAATGCGCTGCGCGCGTTGTCTGAATTTATGCCGTGCAGCGACAACATTCACTCTTGGTGTGAAATGAGCATCAAGTGCCGCCATGGCCTCATCATAAGTTGTACCTCCGTTTGGCAACGTATAGAAAAGTCTCTGGCCTTCCGTACCGAGACAATGTAAAAGAACTGCACGAAGTCTAGCATCAGGCCATGCATCACCTCGCGCTCCGATGACAAGTAAATAGTTTTGGAAAATTTTCTTCCATGTAGAAAACGGTATAGCAGGCTCTCCTACCGTCGGAAGAAAACATGCAGGCATAGGCACGGATGCAGACATCCTCGTCGCCAAAATTTGTAATGTTGGGACTCGTAATCAAAAGAAATAAATCAGACGAGAGGAATCATTGTTTTCAACTCCTTTCACTTTACTTCACTCCTCTTCTCCTCCTTCCCATCCCTCCATACAATCTCTCTATCAGCCCCTAGCGGACTGGTTCAGTATTGCAGTCCATGAACATAAATTACAGAACATAACAGGGGGGTTGTCATATTAGCAGCATGCATAATTGTCAATCACTTACTGGCAAATATAGTAATTTATGAGTTTGACACTTCTGGTTGGTCAACTGTTTTTCTAAGTGCTTTTTTATTATCCACTTTTATAAAAGAAGGCTTAAACAGCCAGTGTATGCATGTACTGTTGAGTTCTGATGTTCTCTTTGACTTCTCAAACCTAAGATTTAGATTAAGAAGTTGATACTGAGAGTAGAAATGGGCACTTAAATTATATCTGTTCTTTGTGGTATGATCACAGAAAATATATCCTATTTAAATGGATGCATAATCTTTTTACATACATCAATTTTACATATCACTTCCCTTCCCGTCCCCTGTAGGAAATACAAAAAGTACTTTTTTATATTTATTTCACATTAAGTTTTTGTATATACTTTTTTTTATTTTAAAAAATCCATTAGTTTCCATGGCATTCAATACTATTTGCTCAAATGTTTTGGATTTCCTTTTTTTAAGATTTTTGTTTTGTAGTGTACCATTTATCAGTGTCTTCACAAATGCAAAGAGTCACTACACTAAACTGATGGCACAGAACTTGATTAACCTAATTCTTTTGTAAACAAACATTTGCATAGATGGGTTAACACAATCACCTTATTTTGTAAATGTGACAAATTTGTCATAAAGAGTTAGCACTTGTCTAAATTTTAAAAAGCTTACATTTACAAAATGAGCCTTCAAATTATGAATAAATAATGGTCTGTGTTTAATACAAACTTTAAAAAAGAAAATGTTTAGTGGATTTGGTTTTGCTTAGTTCTTATTATTTTCCAACAGTGGTTAATGAACCGGAAGTCTCGCACATTCACAGTTGTCAGTGTGCCGCTTCGCGAACACAAAAAACTGCCTTCCAACATGCAAGTGTGAATTTGAATTTTAAATAGTCAGATGTAACTACAAAATTATATTTTTAGCAACAAACACTCAGTATGGGTTCATATTGTGCACAGAGGGATAAAAAGTACCGCATGTGAACAATGCTGTATTTTTAATGTTTTGGGCCTATATTTGTGCTGGAGGTCCTGGACACCTTGTTTAGATAGATGGCATGTTTGATTCTATCAAATACCAACAGATAAAAAAAAATCAATAAGTGACTGACTCTGTTAGAAATCTTATAATGGGTCATGTTTGGATCTTCCAACTGGACAATAATCAAAAAATAAACCATTAAAAACAATACAAAAATGGTTCACTGGGCAGGAAACCAATTAAGCTTCTGCTATGGCCATTCCAGTTCCTAGACCTGCAACCTGTAGAAAAGGAGTCTGGTGAACTGAAGAGAAGCACCATCATGGAGCTGGGAATCGGAAGGATCTGGAATGATTCTGGATGAAGGATCTCGTCAGGTGCTCTGTAACCTCATCCGGCATTATAGGAGAAAACTCTTGGATGGGTTAAATGCAGAGCACAAGTTCTGAGTTACCATACTTGGCAAATGTCACGACTTTCCCTTCCCCCCATTTTAAATTCTTATTTTCTCCAATGAAAGGTTAGAATTATGTGATTTTTTTTTTTAATAAAAGATCAAAATGATTAATAATGCAGATTCTGACCACGTGTGTTCATCTGATCATGACATGTGAAATTTATCTTGTTCTCACTTGTGGATCTACAAATGCTTTGCAGTCTTTTTTTTATAAGGTGGTAAATATGATTTCAAGCACCACACTGGAAACATCACACAGCATACAGTTTAAATGCACATAAAACATTAAACCATTGTTATTTATACCATCTTTCAGATGCCTTCAGCTAAGTGTCCTGACACCTGTAAAACTGAACAGTGCGTGAATGTGTGAAATAACCTTCATAGCACCTAATAGTGCTGTACACATGATTATATCAGCCTTGATACTGTCTACCAGTTGCAGTGCGTTTTTGTGTTTTTGCATTGCTGTCTTTTTTCTCTCAATTATGATTAATCATATAATTATGAAATACTTTTTTATTATTATAGTGACAGTCTTTGACAGTCTTTTGATCTAATAGTAAGCCTCCAATAATCCATCCTTTGTATTTTGATGGATATCATTACTACGCTAGATGTTAAAGCGAAGAAGCACTAAAAATAAAATACAACAACAAAAGAATGTACAATAATGGGAACCTGGTGTTTATTCCTTAGGAAGTTTGCCAAGCATCCTCTAAATTCAAGCTGACAAAGTGTCGTCCATATTGGCGCTAAACTTAACATGAAAAGGTCCAAAACTGAAGCCCTTAAGAATTTTCTGGGCAAGTTCCCTAAGCATCCTCAGAAGTTGAGGATACGAAAACTCACGCCAGGACCAATCTGGAAGAAGCGTCGCTAGATGTGCATGTAGCGCTGCCCAATGGCGAGGAATGGAGGTTGTTTTGAATCGGCGAGACTGCCTGGCCAATCAGACCGGTCTCGTATTGAGCTAGCGCGAGGCTGAGCGCATGGGCTTTAAAGCTGAGAGAGAGGGGAAGACAGTGGCGAGATTTCAATCAACTCAACAACACAGGTACGGAAAACCGTCTTATATTTAACACAACACATTCCATTCATTTTTAGCTACAATATTTAATTTTATACACACTTACATGTTTTTTTTTTTTTTTTTTTTTTTTATTAAATGTGAAACTAACATTTATTTCCCTAAAACAGAATAAATGTTATTATTATTATTATTTTCATATCTGAAGGTCAAGTTATGTATATTATTCACGTTTTGTCTTTCTGAGATATATTGCCTATTTTTAATAAATCACAGAAATGTGAACAAAATCAAACTATTTTTATAGAGGTCAAACGCAATTTTTTGCTGATTTGCTGTTATCAGCACTTAATATGTTTTCCTTTCCTGCAAGATTAAAAGTTATTTTCCCTGACTGTATTCTTTACGCGCATCGCTGCTGAATATGGCTCGCTATGTCCTGTCTATGAGCCACCCTGCCTTCTTCTATACAGACCGATTTCGATTACATCTTCACGTAATGGAATTTTTTTTCTACAAGATCATTCGCTTATGCAATATGTTTTTACTCTCTATCTTATTATTTGAAATATGGATGTGTATACGCGTTAGAAACATGTTATCGCATTTTTCCTTTTCCATCTTAAACAAGCCCGCTTGCCGTGTATTAAAATGGCTGGCGATTGAGACCATTGACGAGCAGCTATTCCTTCCTGCAGCAAGGACGGGAAAATTTCAGACAGAAAACCTACATTTTAGATGCAAAACTGCCCTTTCTTTTCGTTTTCGCTCTGGGTTGTCTATCTTTAAGTCTATAGATTAAAATAAAAACAGTGCACAACGATTTTTCATGTTTTCCAGCTTGACAGTTGCGCTGAATATACTCGCATAGGCAATGGCTGGCTCTAGTCTTTGTTAAGGCAGCACTGCGCCAAGCGACAGCTAGGGCTCAACTTAGAAAAACAGTTAAAAACGCTAAAATATGATCTGAAAGACTTTTACATTCATTTTAAACTAAAAGTACAACATTCATTTTAGTTGATAAATATGTTTTTCTTTTAATTAGAGCCCTTGGCCCGTTAGAATCGTCTTTTAAACCCGAGGGGGTGTGTATTGCTTTGTTGCACGGTCAACCCATCTGTTTGCTCGCTCTGCATAGAAGCCATTTTAATGAATGAAGAACAGCAGCGCAAGGCAGAGCTTATACCAGTTACTATATATAACAGCCCCTATATGCTTGCAAACAGGCAGAACGCTGTAATGCGTACTTATAAACCAAGAATAGCGATTGAGCTCAAAATTAAATATTAATAAGGTGAAAAAGATTTGTAAAATAAAGAATAGTTTCTGTCATGAGGATGCATTCATGTAAAGGATGTTGAATAATTCTAGCTGATGGCCTTTCTGGTTTTAGTAGCCACTTTTATAGGCTGCCACCAGCGTCTTCACATGTGTGCTGCTGTATAACCTAAAGACTGTGTATGTGTCGGTGCAATAGAGTAGTCCAAACTTTTTCTAATGATAACAAATGATAAAAGCTGTATTGTTAATTGCTATAGCACATTGTATTTTCCAAAAAAAAGCTGTGAACACCAAATCAGTCTCATTAATAATCAGTTCACATCCCCCATGCAAGAAGGACGGGTCTGGAATTCCCTTTGTGTATCATCTTAGTCTAAGAAGCCCTGCACCCCACTGATGTAAGAAATGTTGTACTATTAAAAAAAAATAATTAATTTATAAACCATTTTGTGTTTTAATCTGTTTTTGAAAGCCACACCTTACCAAAAATGTATTATTATTATTATTATTATTTTCTGTTGTTTTATGCTCTTTATTTCCTATCATTTTAGAAAAAAATTCAAAAGAGAAGATTTTATTGGAAAACTCACAAAAATGGCAAAAGGAGACCCAAGAAAGCCCAAGGGCAAGATGTCTTCTTATGCCTACTTCGTTCAGACATGCAGGGAGGAACACAAGAAGAAAAGCCCAGAGATTCCTGTCAGCTTTTCCGAATTCTCCAAAAGATGTTCTGCGAGATGGAAGGTGAGATTTGAACTGAAATGGTCTGATATTATTTGACTCAAATGATTGAAACAGAGCAATGCAGAAGTACTTTCATATAATTTCAGTGGAAAACGCTCTTAATTTGTTTTGCTTAGGCGATGTCCGTTAAAGAGAAATCCAGGTTTGATGACATGGCCAAACAAGATAAAGTGCGTTATGATCAAGAGATGATGCACTACATGCCCGAAGGCAAGAGAGGCAAGAAGAAGGATCCCAACGCACCCAAGAGACCACCGTGAGTAGACCTGACACACATTACCTCAATTACTAAAACTGTCTATATGCAGTTATTATGAAGCATATGTTGTTAATTTGATTCATGCATAAAGGGTTTTTATCGCTATCTTGCCTTATATTATAATATTCCAGCATTTTTAGTGATTTATGTACTGTACAGTTTCTGAATGACAGTTCAGAACAAAAGTACAAATGCTGATGAATAAATCAATTTTGTCACCTTTTTTGATCAACAGCTCTGGATTTTTCCTGTTCTGCTCGGAACATCGTCCCCAAATCAAGGCTCAGTATCCCAGCTTGGGTATCGGCGATGTGGCCAAAAAACTCGGCGAGATGTGGAACAGCCTCACAGATGGCACCAAACAGCCCTATCTGATAAAGGCCAACAAGCTGAAGGACAAGTATCAAAAGGCATGTCTTGATCTAGATGCTTCAGTAGTCCACCATGTAACATTTCACGATTCCAGTGTTTTACAATATAACGACGTTTCAACTCTTTGCGCAGGATGTTGCGGATTACAAGACGAAGGGCAAGGCTGGGGGTGTGTCCATGGGTATGGGAATGATGGGGAATTGTATGGCTCCAAAACCCATGATGAAGAGCAATATGGAGGATGAGGATGACGATGAGGAGGAAGACGAAGAAGAGGACGATGATGAATATGATGACGATGAATAGACTGTCGTTTTTGTGTACTTGATCAGTTATGATTATAATAACAATTTCTCCCCCATTGAAGTCCAGTAGATACGGAATACACTGGTGGTCTTTCATAGCCCCATTGTTGTTTTAATAGAGGTGGAGTGTTTTGTGTGCTGTTGGTAAGAGACTCAGTATCACAGTTTCTTACTTCCAGCTTTGTGTGCGTGTGAGCGCATGTGCACATGTCAAGATCTCACTTCCACCATGGTAGCCCAGTGTCTTCCTAGCCCATCTTTGTATCCTTTTACCAGTTGTATAACAAAAGGCCTTTAAACTTGTAATACCCTTCCTGTATATGTAAATCCCTGACTTATATATTTTTTGTTGGTTTGTTTAAGAGGCTCCTGAGTGTGTAGCTCTGTATTTGGTTGAGATTGAGTAGATATTGTTTATGATTGTAGTATGTTGCATGTGGAAAGGTGTTATAGTTCGGAACTGTGCACCGATATCGGACATTTCATGCTGAATCATTAGCTTCCTCTTCCTTGTCCAATTTAGGGGAAAAAAATCAGTGCAGAAGAGCAGTTGCCACCAGCACGTCAGTAAGTCCTGTTGCAGGGGTGTGCACTATATGTTGTTTACTATACTACATGATATATTGGCACATCCACGATCAATGTAGGAAAGATATTTGTATTATCTTTCCTTTATATTAACTGTTGTGTGATCTAGGAATGCACTATAGAAATGCTGATTTGTGTTAAATCTGGCATAAAAAATTATAAAGTTAGCTTTGAAAGAAAAAAAGCCCTGATAATATCTAAACATAAAATGTCAATACTGGCCAATATCGATACGGTCACTGATGTATTGTGCATCCCTAGTTTAATACTTATTTTTTTGTTGAATATAAAGTAAGGAAACGATGCCGATGATAAATCTGTACTTATCTGTATCTATGATTTTCATTTTATATGTTTGAGGTTTGCAATTAAATTGAAACATTTTTATTTGTGGTGAGTGTGTCTGTTTGTGTAGACCAAGACCATTTGAGAGAGAAACCTGCATTAATGGACCTTCATGACTATATCTAGCATATTGTAAGCACAATATTTATTGAAAAACATACAGATAAAAAGGTGTTGGAATGTTTTTAGCCACCTTCAGATTTAGCTACTTTACTGAAGTGTTTAAAAGGTTTTAGAGTTACATTGATAGCAGTGGCTATTGCACCAAGTGATACTACAAACAGAAAATAATTTGAAGCTTATATACTTCTTTCTTCAACATCAGCAATAGTTCCAAACAACAACAGTAGCCTAGGTGTATCATTGTTCCCAAATGTACTGTACTATGCTTAGACAAAGCACGCAGAAGTCCAGTTTGGGGCAACCAGACCCTGTGTAATGAAATTACATAAAATGTAATGTATGTAAGCGTATATATATATATATATATATATATATATATATATATATATATATATATATATATATATATATATATATATACAACAACTCGTAATCAACAACAGTTGTGTTAAGAAATATATTTGACAGGAATATTCATCTGGTGACTTTTTTTTCTTGTAATTTAAATTTTCGTCGCTAGATGGCGCAAGCTCTATTTTATTGCTTAAGATTGCATGAGTTCGTGGTTGGGTTACATAATGCTATCATGGGAATTCTTTCGATAATGACATTAGTGACATGCTAAAATTAAATGGGAGTCATATGCAGTCGTAAATGAACTCTTTATTAGTTTGTCGTGGAGAAAATTAACTGTAGTTTTACAAATGCAGTTTAGCAGTCCTTCGCAGTCTGTTGCTTTCCTGTTTAATATCATTCGTCTAATCATTTTGACATTTTAATGAAACCCTCACAGAGATAACATTTCAACGTTTGGCATTTAGACGAAAATGCAAAAGTCTCCCAAACCCTGTAAATTTATATTAACACATTTTCACAGTTTCTCCGTAAAACGTTGAACAGGTTCTCGGAAACGCCGTAAGATTGTGCGTAAATATGTAAACGCTTTAGTTTTTCCTCATACTTGTACTAAGCTGCACATTTCTGATTGGTAGTCCCTAGGGCAAAGTGGGAGGATTTGATGACCCACTGGATGACGTCAGAGATTTCTCCACATTCGATTGGCTGCTCACGATGCCCATCAATCTCTGAGGCCAAAGCCCAGTTGCTTGCTGTCTGAAGCGGCAGCGAGCGGAGTGGGGAGAGAGTCTTCCGTCTCTGGGCTGCGGAAACTACCCTGCGAAAGCCAGCGAGAGTGGCAGTGATTGAGGAAAGGAGGACCGCTTTATTCGAAGTCCCAGCTCGGTTAGAGATCCAATACACAGCATCTTCTCCTAACTGAAGGAAAATACCTGCGGAGATGGGCGACAAGGCGGGGACCAGGTAAGAGTCAGTTTACAGCGCAGGTCCAATTCAGACTCTGACTTCTTAATTTGAAGTCACGATACCATAATCTCACAGCCAGCCTTATGATGAACATTTCCACGGAGGCTGGAGCGATGGCGTGGGAAACCTACTAGTATATCTGAGTGAGACACACGTTTTAATCTGCAGCCTACTAACGATAACGTTACAGGATATGCATCGGCACTCATTAAAAACATGATCACACTGGACATCTTCTGTACTTCACCCAGGGTGGGGTGACTGACCAGCACGCCACAGCTCTGCTCTGTTCTTGTACAGCCTTGCAGTTGAAATCTCTTCGGAGTATGCGTAGGAGTGCAGCATTCAGTTGCTTTAACGGCTCGTCTTATCAACTGCGATCTGATGTTATCTTGCAGTTTGAGGACCCAAGTTGTGACTGATGTTTTTTTTGCATCGCTCGCTGCGGCTAGTCATATTTATTATCTGCACGCTCATACTACGACATGTTATTATAATGTTGCATGATTGAAAATGAGCAGACAGTTTAATATGTTCCGTCCCGCTGCCAGAAACCGAAAAGTCTGTCTGTCGCACCCAGTGCGAGAAATTCCTGCTCATCACTACGAGCTCACTTCCTCAACTTTCAGAAAAGGCCTCGATGTTTCCTTTTTCAGAAAAGCGGTGGGGTTTGATGTGCCTAAAATCTCATTTTAACACCCCTCTGTGTCTGTCTGTGAAATTTTAGGCCTTATAGTCGCAGTGTAAGATAGATAGTCGAGTCGTGGGCGACCATATACGTGCGCTGAGTTTGATGAGTAACCCAGCAATCCTCTCAGTTGTGCTTCAGTTCTGTTTACATGTCACGGCTCACACCATCATGAGAGGAAACCCATGGTTCTTTGCCTCCTGTCTATTTGGAGGCTACATTTTGGGCTGTAACAGAGGGTTGCATGCTTGATTTGACGTATGACACAGTTAGGACTTGCACAATACATGCAAGAGGCCCTTTTCATATTCACATGTCGTGTTAGTTTTCTTAACCACACACACACACACACACACACACACACACACACACACACACACACACACACACACACACACACAAATATATATATATGTATATGTGTGTGTGTGTGTGTGTGGTTAAGAAAACTAACACGACATTTGAATATATATGTATATATATGTATATGTGTGTGTGTATTGCATGATATAAACCATACAAAACATTCAGTACATCAAGATTTTATGGCCCAAATGCGATATAGTGATGATACGGAGCTCATGTTCAAAGGAGGAAATATATCTTCATTTTTAGAGGCCCAAGCATAGCAAAAATATTATGTTATATGTTATATGATCAAAAAGTAAGATGAAATTTTGATAGGTTGTAATATTTACCTGCAAAAATGCATATTAATGTCAGATGTCACTCTATATCTTCTAATAATGTGTCTTACTAAGATGATATTTAAATGTTTTATAATCAAAGCTCTAGTTTTAATCGTGGGTGGCAAAGCACATAGTGCAATACAATACAATGACGATCGAGCAAATGTTTTGTAAATAAATGTTTATTCTTAAAATAAAAAAAATAAAGTATTGTTACTTAAACCCTGTTCATCCTGAAATATCACTAACAACTTCTTGCATTGCTTTATAAATATCATAAATTCACAGCAAAAAGCATGTGTACCACGACCTACAGGTGGACATTTTTTTTAAATATACTGAAAGGTTTTTACGTACTAAAAAGTATGATCAATCAGACGGCAGAATGCATTGTGTGCAAAAGGGTTTTCAGCAAAGTTCTGATGTTTACAAATTATGGCATTAAAATATTATACAGGAGGCTTTATAGGGTTAAAGGGACAGTTAATGTTCAACCCTTAGCCTATGTTCTACCAAACCTGTATGACTTACTTTCTTCAGTGAAACACAAAGGCGATGAAAGCCTTAGACACTTTTCACTTTCATTGAATGGAGAAAAGATTCTTAAAGTTTGAAGTTTCTAGCATTTTGCCAAATGTCTCCTTTCAGTGTTCCACAGATGAAAGTAGGTCATAGGGGAACGACATGAGGATGAGGAAATTAATAAAAAATAATGAAAAAAAAAATATTTGGGAGAAATATACCTTCATATTTCTCTACTTAAGGCTTCGTTTTTCCACTAAAATGCAAACTTAAGAGAGCAGTGATTGTTACATGGTTATTGTATTGTAATAAGATTAAATAGCATGGCTTTTGTATGTGGTGAACAATTGTTCATCATTCCACTAAAGAGCAAGCCATGCACAGCAAACTTAGCTCGTATTGATTGACACACATTCATAGCTCTGCAAAGCTGTGAAAGAGGCGTTTTATGTGGGTGTCATAGGCCCTTCTGTGCATTCAAATTAGCCTTGGGTAAATTAAAGCTTGCTATCACTCCATAATTTTTTTATTTTTATTTTTTTATCATACTTATTTATAAACGTATTTTGCCACCAAAGACCTCAACAAGTATACCCTTGCTTGTTGTAGTTTTTGCTAGGCAAGTTCTGTTTCATGCCCTCGTGTGGTTCACTGACTGGAGTGGTTGTGGGGGTGTTGGTGGATCTTGCAGGCTTAGGCTACGTTTACATGACAACAATGTAGTCAAAAACAGAAATGTTTTTCCCTTGCGCTTTTAAAAACTTTCACACATACATGACAATGTATTCAAAACGATTCGCATTTACTCATATCCGCAAAAACGCTGTATTGCATATGCCAGGCCAGTATTTGGCGCTGTCACCTTGTTAGTAATCAGTACCTGTAAGGAAGTGATGATATGTTGTATATGATGCATCTCCACTGTTGGTTGTAATATTGGTGAAGTAAATCCACACTTTGCTAAAGAAGAGTTAGCATACTCTTAAACCGCAAACAACAGTACCATGTACTCAGCCATTGTTGTGTATGTTTGTTCGCGCTTGCCTTTAAAATCGACACATACTGCACATACCTAACACGTACTACACACACGCATGACATCACCTGTGACAACGACAATGGTGGCATTTTCAAAAACTTGCACTTTGAAACCCATTTTCTATAATATGCGTTTTCAGTCCCCAAAACGCTGTTGTTGTTTAAACGAACAGCAACCTTTTTTTGGTCTTATGAAATCAAAAGGCAAAATCCCCTCTATTTGTGGGTTGATGATTTCTTAATCCAGTATAAATTCATGTTCTAGTTCTGTCTGATGTTTACACATTGTCCCAGTTAATTTTTTAGATGCTTGTATTATTAACATCAAGTTAAAATCAAGTCATATCAAAGTTTAGTTTTAAGTATTTTGCATTGCTTCAAAAACGTACATTGCTTTAACACTGTTTTGCATAACTTTAATTAAGTACCATGAACTATTGTTAGGCCATTATAATTATTAATAGTTACCTTCCCGTTGACTCATTAGTCATCAGATCCTCTGTACACACAATAAATATATCGATGTGACAGGCGCAACGGTGCAGCTTTCATCTACTCACTAAAAACAGCTTACTCACGGATCATTTCCTGTTTCAAGTTAGTTTATTTCCATTCATGAACAGAACTGTTCGCGAACATGAGAGACGGGCATCAACGCATTGACAAGATAATGAACCAGTCACTGTGAAGTAGGCATTGCCATCTCTCACATGACTTCTCATTAAGAACACCATGAGTTTAAGGGAGGCAGACAAGAGTAAATAACAGAAATGTATTAAAAGGAGCCATGTTTAGGAAGAAAGAACGTCTAGATGGACAACATGGAAAGAATAATTGAATGACCAAATAGGAAAATATAAAAGGCTTTAGAGACAGTAAGGTGGAGGGATTTAAGAGAGAAAAGCAGAAGGACTGTGCTTACCTAATTTCCAGCTCATGCAGCTGCTTTATACGCAAGTGTATGTTTATGTTTGCTCTTCAGTCCAATACCAATTCACAAGAGATGTGAGTTCAAAGAGTCATGAGTTTTTCAAGGGAATTTGGGAGTGACTCCTCAGGTCACTCCAAGTTTGGTAATCACAGGGAATCACTGTGGTAAGACCAAAACAGGAAAAGTGGATGGAAACGTTGTTTAAATACTGAGCAAAATGTCATGTTGCACTGTACCAGTGTTTTTGTATTTGCACCATGTTTGCGCAATATCCTGAAGCTTACTTCAACATTGATTGGGGATTTACTAGAGGCTGGTTAGTATGTACAGTATTCCCCATACTCCAGCTTGTGGCATCTGCATGCTCAAACCTGTACTCCCTTCATGCCGTCCTCATTTTGTTGTGGGATTGATTGGTGTGGTCCATTAAATCACATCTGCATCCGCACATGACTGTGATGAATTGTTTTGAGCGTGTTTTCACCTGTTCTCTTGTTGTAATTTTACTCTTATGCCACCATCTAATGCCTTGCCCCATTTATCTCAACTTTTCGCTCAACTTCATCAGTGATTGAAAATGTTGCAGGTCCACTAATTTCACAAGGAGTCCGTTTTAACGCGTAGAAACTGAATATTTTATTTGTGAAATTACAGCAATAAATAGTTCACCAAACCTGTAAGACTTTTCATCCTTCTGTGAAATGAAAAAGAAGATATTTTGAATGCTTTTTACCATACAATAATCCAAAATGACTTTATAAGCCCGGCTGACTTTCATTTTTTGGACAAAAAACACTTTTCAGATTCAGATAAATTTTATGTTCTGCAGAAGAAAGGAGGTCATACAGGTTTGGAACGACATGAGGGCAAGTAAATAATGTTAGATAATTCATTTTTAGGTGAACTAACCCTCAAGCTTCATTGACCTAGATGGAAAGGGTGTTGTCAATAATGGCACACAACACAGTGTGTCACAGTGTTGCTGTTGCCACCCTGGTTCCATGTACGTGTGTGTGTTCATCTCTCACACACACATACACACCTCTAATTCATCAGCTGATGGTTCCATTATCTAATTTTAAGCTGAAAGGGCAATTCACTGGAGACTATTTAGACACTTGTCTGCACTGATGGATTAAGTCTCTGCATTTAACAGGCACCCGGTTCTTCTAATATAGTCTAGTTTTTAGACTGAGTTAACCTCTCTCATGGGATTGTGTCCCAGATGAATGATGTTCCGCTCCACTGGTTTCGTTTTCATAGATCTTGTGGGTTTATGCTTGCTGAATAAGGCCCCACTTGCAAAAACTAAAGCTTATGCTACATTTTAACATTTTATGATGAAAATATGTGGCACTTGCATGCCTGAAACGTGCCACCTTGATGCTACGTTGTTTTGGATTTTTTCCATGAAGCTTTTAGTCAAAAAGCCATGAATATTTAGTTTCCAGTGTTGGTGGTATTTCTTTCCAGGCATTATAAGCGATTAAAAATCGCTTCGTACTTGGCGTACATGTAAAAACCAAAGTACTTAAATCTATAGAATTTTTTTTTTATGTCTTGCCAGTTCTGAACTTATCAAATTTTACTTATATTTTATACTTTTACTTAAGCTGTACGGTTTATTATGTTGTTATCCAGGTGGTTTCCAATGATTAGGGGTTTGAACGAGGTATGAGCTGTACTAATATTGTTTCATGTCTTAGCAAGCACATATAATTATATAAACAGTCTGACTTTCTCTAAGAATAATTAAGTTGCAGTTATTGTCAGGAGTATTGTCCTGTGCATATGAGATATTGTGAATCAGTTCACACACTGTCCCTTAGGCACCGCTTACGGAAAGCTGGAATTCAGAAGAATTGACCAGTTTGAGTTCCCAATGGAAAGTGGTGTAGAAAAATAACATTTACACAAACAACAACTCAGCAATGGAAAAATAATAAAATGGAGAAGTGTTCTCAGCTGGGTTCCTTTTTTCCATTATATTGCCATTTTAATTAGCAAATTGCTTGTCCTTGACCTCTGTATCTTTTTTTTCCAAATTACTTGAAAGTTGAAAAATAAGAGGGGAGAGCTCTTTAAAATAGGCTGTAATTGCGGGCGCTAGTGCACACTTGCTCTGTGACATCACGCCGTGTCTGAGTGGTTAGCCTAGAGTCCTGGAAATTGTCCGCGTGTGTAAACGGCTGACAGGTGATTATAACCAGACATCCTCGGTGCTTCCCTTGGCTCCATCCTAAGACAACAGTGAGATTGATTAAGTCTCTTTCTCTCACGTTTACTATCTCCATCCATTACGGTGTCTGTTTTTCTCACAGCTGTCTCTTCCTGCTCGATCCTTTCCCATGTTTTGATCTTTTTGCATTTAGGACATTTGCATGGTCTATTACTTTGTTTAAATTTCTTGTTTTTACTGCACGCATGCCACCAAATGTGAGTGTCATATAGGAGAATAAATATGCAGTATGAATGATGAGTTTATTAGTGCTTTGATGCTAGTAAATTATTATTTTAACTTGTTTTAACGTTTAGGTCACTTGTCCAAAAACTTTTTTTATCGATACAACCTCAATACAGAAAAGTTATTATCATCTTTAGGAATATGAAGTGGGCTATATAGGGAATTGGATAGCATTACTTTTACTGCAATTTGGAAAACCAAATTATATATGAAGGAAGATTCTGGAGAAATGCTGTCATCCTGTTACATTAACTTTGTATTTACAGTTTTACTAATTTGAATATAATGAACCTGGAGAACAGTGTGTAAGTAGAAAGAACTAGAACGCAGACAAATGGAAGGAAGTGTGAGAATATGGTGACAGAATTTAAATGTGATAATGTGTTTATATGTAAATGTTTATGCCGCCTCTGTGCCTTTTTATAAAAACATGCAACTTCATCCAGTTAACTCTTGTTTATTTATTTTTCATGATTGTCTGAGATTCATGAGTCCTGAGTTCATATTTGTGTTTATGTAAACCATCTGTACAGCCCAACCCAATGCTGTGATGAGCCGTGTCCGCTCTTCTAACCCTCAAAAAACCCTTATTTGTCTAGATCTTGAAACCCTGCTCCATATTAATTGCTGGCCATGTTTTGACTTCGACACAAGATCTGTTTGAAACACTTTAATATATATAGTATAGCACTTTCCTGTTTCAACACATTGCACAAATGTCACCACTGATTAATTGACTTCTCACTACTTCATTACATGATATTTGAGTAAACAAAACATAATATAATATAATATAATATAATATAATATAATATAATATAATATAATATTGATGCATAACTCTGATTAATATGTCCGTCTGCAGTACTTCTCTAACCTCTTGCAGTTTCTAGGGCTGGTCCAAATAATTTTTTTTGAACTTCGAAGCTTCGGTAGTAATCCTCACTGAATATTCAAAGCTTCGGAGGGAGGGTCTGAACATATTCTGCATATTCTCTAATAAAGGCAGGAATCTCTGTGTCCGTTTGCATTTTTATTATATCGAGAACCATCCATCCAATCGATTTTTAAATAAACTTTAAATAAACTTATTAAAATTAACCAAATGTAATTTGCATACATCTTTATTTCTGAAATGCTGGAAAGTATTTAAAATAACAATACTTCGTAACTGCTCCACCACAGCCACTGGAAGAAGAAAGAGAAGAGAAGCACATAAACGCAAAATGTGCTGCTGATTTAGTTTCTTGATTTTGTGTGTATGTGTGATATGACTAATAGTAGAAGTAGTCCTCACACTGACAGGGCAGTTGCTTTAATTCATGGGCCTGGGATGAAATTGTGGGGTCAGAAGGCTTGGGACAACATTTCCTGCCAGCAGTGTGGCTTGCACTGGCTACTGGAATATATTTCCATAAACAAGGGCGTAAAATGTTTCTCATACCATATTTGTCTGCAAGTTTTTCTGTTTTTCTTGTCCTCACTTGAGCTAGAAAAACATGCAAACACGCACACAGAGTCAGCAGGCAACAGGAACACACGCAGAGCCCTGTTGTTCAGGACGGCAGCGAATGCATGACCCGTGCCTTTCTCATCTATGCACTCATATTGCTTGCACGTGTATTAATGTTCATGCATCTTTCTCAACACTTATGCTGTTTCTTAATGAACTCTGATCATTTAGATTATTTCCCCCTGACGTATTCATGTTTGTACACGATGACAAAACTTGTGCCGTGGCACTTGCGTTACCCTGAGGTTGTTATTGAGTGTAGTGGTCAAGGCCAAGGCCGATATATCGGCCGATATTTGCCAATTTTCGGCATTGGCCGGTAAGTTTTTCTGTTTTGCCGATGGGTTCATGGTGGGACTTTTATTTTAACGTCGCTGAGAACGGAAGCTTCTGAGCACACAGTGCTCACATTCTACCTCTTGTTCGCTGTCATTGGTAACAGTTCTGTCCACGGACTGAAGTCTGTCTAATAATCAGATAGAACTGTTTAACAAAGGAATATAAAAGATATAAATAAATATTTTAAAATTAAATTAAATAAGTACAATTAAATCGACTTTATTTCGGCCACAATGCTTTTCAAAATATCTGCGTCGGCTGTCAAAAAACCAGTGTCGGTCGACCACTAATGTTTCTGAGAGGGAGACTTCAGAATGATACTGAAAGGACTTTATTATGTGGAATATGCTTAATTGTATTCTCATAACTCGTGACATTTTTGTTTTCCACTGGCGTCTATAAATCATTGGACTGGTCAGACAGAACTGAGGAAGCTGAGACCCGCCGGACATGAGCTTGCTGATTCAGTGTCACCTGTTCACGTTGAAGTGCACTAACTGATGCGGTCTACTTCCTGTTAGTTTTTTTGTTCTAATGGTGGAGGCAGATAAAATCACACACATTTCCGTTCAATATCATTATGTAGCAAAAAATGTATTTTGCTTGCATTACTCCTTAAATGACCTGCGGTTTGGCACAAATATGACAAGGAAAATAATTCTGTAGTCATAGATACTTTGTAGATTATTTGGTAATTGATAGTGGAACTATATTATATTATATTTTTCATATATTTGGAAAAGTCACTGTTTCACATCAAGAAATGTGGCTGGACTTTTTCTGAGTTCATCCACTCTTTGCATGTGTGGCAAGCTCATTTTGGACCTTGCAGAAAGGCTTTCTGGCTCTAAGCTGGGTTGTAATCTTCTGCAAAGCCAAAGAAATGTCAAAAAGTCCCTGAGTTATATAGAAGTAGTCTTAAAATCTAAAAAAAAAAAAAATCACTTTGAAGATCCATTTATAATGTTATCCTTGCATTGTCCTCTCCCAGCCCTAGGTGGATATTATACGAGCACAACAACAAAAAAATGATTTGATGCTAGTGATGTGAAGATTTTAACAGCATAATGTGCAAGATAAAAGGAAGTTCCTGCGTGTCTCTTTCTTTTTTTCCTCCCACTGAGTTGCTGCTTGAAAATGTGACTCTCCGCAAATGTCTTTCTCGCAGCGAGGCCTCAGTCTGTCTATATGCTCTATGTCTCTATTCTGATGCTTTTGCAGGATTGCTGTGCGTGTGTGTATATGTCTTTGTGCAGCCCATTGCTCAAAACCTTGGTGCATTCTCACACCTTCACAATAAGAACAGGAAACGCACAGGCTGAAAGAAGGAAGTGTGACCACCACATGATTAAGCAAGGGTTCTGACTCCACTCCTCTCCTCCTTCCTCTCTCGCTCATGTCTCTTTCTTCTTTTTGCCTTCTTTTTCAGAATTCATTTCTGTCAACACTTTTCTTTCCTAATGGTGTTTTTGTAGTTCTCTTCCTTCATATTTCAGATTCCTTTTCACTTTTTTTGCTGTGCTGTTAGATATTCAGTTGTCCATTCATTGTTCATATATACTTCATTTAAATTTGAACTTTATAATACTTTTTTTTTCCATTAAAGCTATTTTAGAAAGGTTTAAAAGGTTCAAACTATTTCTGCTTTTATTTATGCCCATTATTTTACTTATTTACTTGCATTTTTTTTTCTGATGTGACGAAGTATGATTTAATTTGATACATGGGTTCATGTCTCTCTCATTTCCTGGCTAATAAAACTGTTTATGATTATTGTAGTTATATAGAGTTAGTGTGGAATGGGGTCTGGTTTCCTCGGGCTTGGGAGAGAGGAAAACGGGATCAGGATGTATGTAATGATTCTGCTGAAGTGCAGCAACCTTTCTTCCTCAAAGTGATATGGGAACAGAACAGAGGGTGTTTATTAGCTGACATGTTACATTATCAGCTTTTTGACTCCTATATACTTCCCATACCCCTCCGTTTAGGCAAGCCCCAGTGTAGATCTTTCCAGGTTCACCCACTCTTGGCAAGCTAACTTTGACCTCGCTGATATGAAACGTATTCCTTTAGTGTTAAGGATAGTTGACCAGACGAAAATTCCCAGGGCCAGTTAGCAGAGATGTGTTTGTTGGGTACGACTGTAAACCACATTGTGTGAAAGTGTGCTAGCGGAGTGGGTTATCCTTCACAAAGGTCATGGTGTGAGGCGTGAGAGAGAGCCATCTTAGCATTGTGAGCCACATTGTTGCTTGCTAATTGCTGAAGTGCCACCATTTTATTAAGGTCCTGTCACTGTTGCTTCCTTCATATCTTTCTTTTTCACAGGAGCCTCCTTTTTTCAGACCTTCATTTCTTGTCTGAAGATTTGACTCAGAAAATCAGAGAGGATAAAAGCTAGTGTCAAGTGAAATATCTTGTTAGTCTGTTTCTATTGTTTGTTCTCATTTTTGTGGTGCCTGTAAAAATATCCTGAGAGATTTTAATTTTTTTTTTGATGCACCAGTATCTCACCCCTAACTCATTTTCAATAACTTCCTGAGTTTCTTTAATCTTTTGAGATGCCACACTTCATCAACCGTGAAACGGATGGTGTAACTTTGGCAATAGAAACGGAGGAAATAGAGTTGCTCAACTGCCGAAGTGTGGTGAATAAAATATAACATTGGTCATGGGTTTTATGCAGTCACTCTGCATAAGACTTTCACGAAGTGTTAGACCTGAAACAAGTTATAATCAAGTACTGTATGCACAGTTATGTCATTAAATATGAAATTAATGTCAAGCGTTTTGGCCTTTTATAGTCTTCTCTAAACACTGTATTTTCACTTCTCACAGTAATTCTGACAAGTGCTGTTTTCTCGCCCCCTTCTTTTATTTTGGGTTTAAATGGATCCTCGACTACATATTTTGTTTACCACAATACATTCAGATTCTTAGTATTTCAGAGGAAACACGCAGGCACTTCTGCAATAATATTTTTAAATTACGTGGAATTAAAAGGTTACTTGCTACATTACTGTAAAGGCAATGTTTGCATATTTTCCATGTTTTATCAGTAGTTACAAATTGACTGTGGCTGCGCTTACAAATTATTTTTAGTCAGTCAACCAAACCGATGTTCTGGCACAATTCAGTGATGTATTTACTCCAGTTTGTGTTCACTATTTTAAATATATGTCTTTAAATCGGACATATAAAGGTGCCAGGGAATGATAATCATTAGAAAGATTAAAGAAACATATTTCTTTATGCATTTTTTTTCTAGTGTTATCCTTTACATAGTTTTTCTGTTTCCTGCAGCTTCATTTTTTAAGGGGTTCCTGGTCGATAAGAATGCTGTTTCAACTGGATACTGGTTGATTTGCATTTATAATAAGAAGGTAAATTATGCAGTTTAGACTGTCAGGAGAAGAAGGTGGTTCGTTGATATTCTGTGAATTGCATGATTGAAAGATGCAGGATACAACCAAGAGATGTAGTTCTATAGGCCGTTATATGTGTGTTTGCAAATAGCAGTCTGTTCTGCAGTTATCTGACATTGAAAGGCAATATATTATGAGCCATTTATAGTTTAATGGAAGTCTGTAACCAATCATTTATTTTATTAATAGCTTAGGCTATTCTCTATCACTGGCCTTGTGCTTGCACCAGTGTCGATCGTGATTCCATCAGAAAGCACTAAAGCTGCCGTCTCTTTCTTTCTCACCCTGTGTCTTCATTCCATTCTTCTGGGGGTTTTTTGTTGTTGTTTTTTTACCTCCAGATGCTCCACATGGATGTTGGCTTTTTGGCTCCACAAGCACACCGCACACGCAGTCGGTGACGCATGATCCGTTTCGGATCCCG
Source organism: Carassius auratus (assembly GCF_003368295.1). Taxonomy (NCBI): domain Eukaryota; kingdom Metazoa; phylum Chordata; class Actinopteri; order Cypriniformes; family Cyprinidae; genus Carassius; species Carassius auratus. The sequence continues at coordinate 9,298,016 of NC_039249.1, read as the reverse complement.
AAAGCTGAAGTAGATCCTCTTCAGTCAGCAATTGCCAGTGTGTTGTGAGCTTCTCTGGCACCCCGACTTCTCACTTCAGTGCTTGTATGGCCTGATGGAGCTTCCATAATAACTTTGAGTAGCACCCGGGAGACTAAATGTTCAGAAAGCGTGTTTAAAAACACCCATAAGCTGATTTAGCCTAGCCATAAAGTAGATTATAAAAGCACATAAATAGACAAAAAAACAGGAAAAGAGAACACGATCATGCAATTTAGCACTTGCTACTTTTGTCTCATTGCATTTTCAGTGTGTAGATTTGAGCCATTATGCCTTATAAGTATGCTGAGCACAATTTATACAGTGTTCATGACCCCATACTTTGAAACAGTGTTGTTTTTGAGACCCGGACATTCCTGTCGAATTAGACTGTGTGGTTGTGACCCATATTAAAATACCAGTCTGCTCTAAATGTCCTGGCGTTCCTCATACGAGTTAATCGCATATGTTAGTGTTAGTGTTTATTGGTGAGTGCTGGTCGCTGCTTGTTGGAAAAACCCACAACGCTTGACAATGACGCACGCTGTAATCTGCTGAAACAATTGGCAGAATTCAGCAGGTGATTTGGTATGAAGTCTTGGGTTTAGCCTATGGCTGTGCAGAAAATTGACAAAATGTGGAGAAACACACACTTATCTTAGATCTTGCCTTTGCATAACAAAATGCTGTAAACTTATCCATAATCTTGTTCGTAAACGGCAACCAGCCCTGCAGTGTTTGTCATGATTCTGCCCTCTTGTCCTTGATTTTTCCTAGTCTTGAGGCAGGATCATGACAGACCCATGTTTTGTGTACAAGCGCATGGCCTTGTCTTTGGGCCATGTGCTTGTGTTGTCTCGTTCCCTTGCCCCGCCCCCCTTGTTAACCTAGTCGTGTCTTGATTGTCCTATCTGTAACACCTGTCGTGTCTTGATTAGTACCCCTATTTAGATCTCCTAGTGTGCTCTGTCTTGCGTCGGTTCATTGTGTTACTTATGTGTTTCACATATGTGTTCCTCACCTGTGATTGAGATTGTATTCTGTATAGCCGTGAGTGTTATTTGTAGTTAGTGTTCTCCTGTCTTGAGTCTTTGTTTGCCTTGTTTATTGAGTTTTGTAGAATTATTTAGTGTCTACCCTAGCCCTTGTTTTCCCCCTCGTGGGTTTTTGTTTTCCCTTTTTGTAAATAAACCTGTTTGTGTTGTAAATCCTGTCTGCACCTGAGTTCCTCCTTGCAAACCCTGACAGAATGAACCGACCACAATGGAACTCAGCAGACAGGAGGCAATGCTGGATGGCATCAGCCGGCCAGCGAGATTGTTTTGAGGGCTCTCGCCTTGTGGTGTTCCGGGGGACCAGGGGAGGTCGTTCCGGAGCGAGCGTGCGAGAGGAGGAGCCCCAGAGGTCCCCTCCTACCCAGCTGCCGGCGATCCCGGAGGGTCGTGTCCTGGCCGTGGCAACCCTGGGGGGTCAGGCAAGCCCCTCCCAGAGTCCTGAGGTGCCCTCCTCAGCCAGCAGTCTCCCCATGAAACGAGGGAGACGGTTTTCATGGGAGTCAACTTCTGAGTCTTCGGCGTCCGAGAGTGCCCTGCCCGAGACCAAACTCCCCCAACCCGCCTCTGACCCAGCTGTGGCCTCTGCACCGCGCCCAAGGAGGAAGAGGAGGAAGAGGGGGCCTGCCGGTCCTGTGACCCTGTCTCCTCCCGAGCCAGCAGCGGTGAGCGTGCCTGAGCCAGCAGCGGTGAGCGCTGGCGTGCCCGTGCCAGCAGCGGAGAGAGCTGGAGTGCCCGTGCCAGCAGCGGTGAGCGCTGGCGTGCCCGTGCCAGCAGCGGAGAGAGCTGGCGTACCCGTGCCAGCAGCGGTGAGCGCTGGCGTGCCCGTGCCAGCAGCGGAGAGAGCTGGCGTGCCCGAGCCAGCAGCGGTGGGCGTGCCCGAGCCAGCAGCGGTGGGCGTACCCGTGCCAGCAGCGGTGAGCACTGGCGTGCCCGTGCCAGCAGCGGAGAGAGCTGGCGTGCCCGAGCCAGCAGCGGTGGGCGTGCCCGAGCCAGCAGCGGTGGGCGTGCCCGAGCCAGCAGCGGTGAGCGTGCCCGAGCCGGCAAAGAAGAGAGCTGCAGTCGTGAGAGCGGAGGAGAGAGCCGCGGCCGACTCTGCAGCAAAGACTCTTGTACAGTCGGTTTCATCTCATAAGGAGATGCCAATTGTCCTAGCTGCTAAAGCATTTTCTGATTATTTGTCCCGTCTTGTCCAAATTTTAGAAATCCCCGTCAGTCCTGTCTTGTCCCCTGACCCTGTCCCCAGAAGTCCCAAATGTCCAGCCGTTGTCTCCCCGTGTCCTGTTGATGTGGCCCCGTGTCCTGTTGATGTGGCCCCGTGTCCTGTTGATGTGGCCCCGTGTCCCGTTGATGTCGTCCCCCCGTGTCCAGTAGATGTTGTCCCCCCGTGTCCAGTAGATGTTGTCCCCCCGTGTCCAGTAGATGTTGTCCCCCCGTGTCCAGTAGATGTTGTCCCCCCGTGTCCAGTAGATGTTGTCCCCCCGTGTCCAGTAGATGTTGTCCCCCCGTGTCCAGTAGATGTTGTCCCCCCGTGTCCAGTAGATGTTGTCGCCCCGTGTCCAGCCGTTGTCTCCCCGTGTCCAGCCGATGTGGCCCCGTGTCCTGTTGATGTGGCCCCGTGTCCTGTGGTCCCCCCGTGTCCAGTAGATGTCGTCTCCCCGCGTCCCGTAAGTGTTGTCCCGTGTCCCTTGTCTGGTCCTGTCATGTCCCCTGTCAGTTGTCCCGAGACCCCTCCCCGTCCCTCACCACCCAGACTTGCCCGTACCCCCCGCCGTCAGCCTTCGTCCTGTCCTCCTAGGATTCCTACCCCTCCCACCCGCCCTGGTCTGTCCCCCATGAACTTTGTGGTCCCGCCCCCTCCCCTTCCCTGTTTGTTTTTTTTGATTTGTCACCCCAACCCTGCCGTTGTGTACTCGTGTTTGCCTTTGTTGTTATTTGTCATGTCCTGTTGGTTTGTGTCTGTGTCCCAGTCTGTCATGTCAGTCGTGTCCCGTGTTTGATGTTCCCTTGAGGAGCGTCTGGAAGCCGCTCCTTAAGGGAGGGGTTCTGTCATGATTCTGCCCTCTTGTCCTTGATTTTTCCTAGTCTTGAGGCAGGATCATGACAGACCCATGTTTTGTGTACAAGCGCATGGCCTTGTCTTTGGGCCATGTGCTTGTGTTGTCTCGTTCCCTTGCCCCGCCCCCCTTGTTAACCTAGTCGTGTCTTGATTGTCCTATCTGTAACACCTGTCGTGTCTTGATTAGTACCCCTATTTAGATCTCCTAGTGTGCTCTGTCTTGCGTCGGTTCATTGTGTTACTTATGTGTTTCACATATGTGTTCCTCACCTGTGATTGAGATTGTATTCTGTATAGCCGTGAGTGTTATTTGTAGTTAGTGTTCTCCTGTCTTGAGTCTTTGTTTGCCTTGTTTATTGAGTTTTGTAGAATTATTTAGTGTCTACCCTAGCCCTTGTTTTCCCCCTCGTGGGTTTTTGTTTTCCCTTTTTGTAAATAAACCTGTTTGTGTTGTAAATCCTGTCTGCACCTGAGTTCCTCCTTGCAAACCCTGACAGTGTTTGTAGCCTGTGGTATCCTGATTACACTGGACACTTCATTATTTACTAGCTTACAATTACATCATTAGTCACCAAAGCAGACGCCGTTATGTAAGGTGAAGAGTCATTCTTTTTCATTATATTTTTAGTTCAATATTCCAGCTTAATACTGAGATGTAAACTATTATAGAGGACTCGGATTGCAGCTTAAAAATAATAGGAAAGAATTATCCGTTCATTCAAAATTGAAAATGTAAGTCACTTTTCTATTTGACAAACAAATACATATATATTCAAAGGGTTCTTTTAAATGTTGTTATTTGTTTATACTTCTATAACACATGACCTCACTGTGGTGCAACCGTGCAGTTGATTGACTCCTACATTTTATTTAGAAAATATAGTATTTTGCTATATTTTAAGTACTACTATAAGTACTGCACATTTTGGCAAATATTCTATGCATGCAGAAAATTCATATCATCTTTGCAGTATGTCTATTAAAACGCGTGCAAGGTCCAATTCTTGATATTAACAAACCATTAACTACTGCGTTTGCCTCAATAACTCCTAATTTGCTGCTTACTAATAAGGTACTTGTTAAGTTTAGTTATTGGGTAGAATTAGGGATGAAGAATATGCTCATTCAAAATATGTGCTTTATAAGCAATAATAAACAGCCAGTATGTTAATAAAAGGCATGCTAATAAGAAACTAGTTACTAATGAGAATTGGTCCCTAATGTACTAAAGTGTTAAATTAAATACTTTGGAACTAATACTAAATAAATAATTAAACTGAATCACCCCATGCAGGTGGCATATTGCCACATAAATATGAAGTAACTGTGCTTGGTGTAATTCTGTACCTGCTTGTGTACTTTTACAGGTGAACACTAAAATTTAGGGTTTAATGTGACCAGAAATGAAGAGTTGTTCATGGTTTCTATATTGATGCACTTTCAAGCGTATGCATGGCCACTTGTTTGTGTGTGAGTGTGTGTGTGTGTGGGTGTGTCTCTTTTTAGCTTTTAAAAATAATGTCTGGCATTTACAGTGCTCTCTCCCTCTCGGCATGTCTCTCTCCCTCTATCTGCCTTGATAAATGTGCCTTTATTTAGCCCCTCTTTACCCTTCCCAAATTAAATTGAGACCCTGATTGATTTTCCCATCTCTCTCTCTGCTCACAGTCCTTGGCACTAATGAAGGTGCCTGGTTGAGTTTGTATCCTCTGTGTGTGTGTGTGTGTGTGTGTGTGTGTGTGTGAGCGTGTCCTTATGCTGTAACAGGCTCCATTGTCAGTTCTGTACAGACTTGGGTCCATTTTTGGAATGATGTCATCAGTTTGATACCAGTCTTGGTCTCTGATTGGCTGAGGGTGATTTGGAGAGATTTGAGGAGAGAAATGAAAAAGTAACAAAACGGAGTAAGCTAAGATCTTCACTTAGTGTTTTTATGAAAGCTTTTTTTTTTCATCCAAAAACTGTTTTCAAACAACACCCTTTATTGTAGCATTAGGTCAGTTCCAAGGGTACGTCTTTTGCATTTTACATTTGAATGAGGGTACAGGAACAATTCACCTGTGTGAGAGTAAGTATATTTGTGTACAATCACTAATATTTGCATTCCTGCAGAGCAGAGATACGTAGTCTTGTGTATACTTGTGTATGTTTCCTTGCTGTGTTTGTAAATGGCTGCCAGTAACTAGGATATGACTGGCAGAATAATCCTTCAGCATTTCAGAAAAATAAAGTTGAAACTTGTTTGCGATGTGATCCGTGTGTGTTTTAACACCATATATCTGCTTGTAGGTAAATATTCAGTCTGACACTTGGCATAGGGCAACCATGAAACGTTGAGATAAATGTTTTCCTTTCAGAAAAATATTGCAGCAACTGAACTTGCTGGCAAAATGCATACAAGCAGTTGTTATACTGTAAAACCACATTAGATTTTCTTAAATGGATTTCTAAATTTCATGTCAGTTTGTGTTTGGTGGCAGTCTTTTGAAATACTTCTCTTATGCTCACTAAGCCTGTATTTATTTGATCAAAATTACAGTAAAACAATATGGCAAAAATATAATTTTATGGATATATAAAATATTTAAAATATGGATGATTTTTTCCTATTTTAATATGTTTTAAAATGTGAAAAATATGTAATTTTTTTTTATCAACAAATTATTATTCCTCTAATGGCAAAGCATAATTTTCAGCATGATCCTTCAGAAATATTTCTAATATGCTGATTGGGTGGTTCAGAAACATTTCTACTTTATTTTTATTGAGCTTGTTGAAAAGAGTTGTATCTTTTAATATTTTTGTGGATATTTTTTAGGCTTCTGATATTTTGATGAATAGAAAGCTCAAAAGATTATTTTTGTGTCTGTGCGTGATTATTTTATATATAAATATATATATATATATATATATTTTTTTGTCCCTCTGTCTGTGTGCCTGATTCACACTGAAAATCACACTGCCTGATTTTCTTTCTCTCCAGTTTGCGGTCACCGTCTTTTTTTTTTCTTTCTTCAACAAATGCACGCTCTGTACTTTGTGTGTGGCGTCTTGAACTTTATGCCTCATTCTGTTGTCATGGCAACACAAGGAAGCTCATCGGGCTGCTATGGTAACCGAATACAGCATATTTAGGTAAGCGTGCAGCTTAACTGGGATGAAGTGGATAAAAAGCCAGATCGTGGCATCCATATGTGCTCCTTTTATTTAACCCTTTGTGCTGCAGGCCTCGTTTGCCTGTGATGAAGAGCATATTAGTGCGATTGCTTGTGTGTGTGTGTGTGTGTGTGTGTGTGTGTCTGTTCCTGATGTGGTTTGTGAGCATTTCTGATATTCTATATAAAGCCTGTGGTTTTTAGCAGGTGCATGCATATGCAAGCTGCCAAACAAGCACAGACAGAGGTGTGAATGAGTGTGATGCATGTGGCTTTGGCAGCTGCCCCAGACCTGTTTATAGGTTATGCAGTATTAATAAGATCTATTCATTAGAGAGCACTCGTCAGGCTGCGACTGTAATGCTGCTTCAAACTTTATCATCTAAGAGAGAGTAAAGGAGACTCATCATTCACTTGATGAGGCTGATATAGAAAAAAAAATAATTAGTCACACTGATGAAGAAGGAATGTGAGAAAGGAGTGGAGATAAAGAATGAAAGCGCTGAAGACGGAACAAGAACAATATGGAGATAGAAAGGATCGGGTAAGAATATAATGAGTAGAGAGTAGGAGTGGGTGATATACAGATAGACACGATTAACTGGTACTTATAGAGTGTGCGAGTACTTTTGTTGCTTTATTGGCCTTGAACGGTTAAATACACATGCTTGTGTGTCAAAATAGCCTCCTTTGCAAGTATCCTCATAAAAAACAATAATTTAGATCTTAAGTAAAATCAAATAGCTGAGTAATAAATAGTAGCCTATATTTGATATGGGCAGCTCTTAAAGTGAACGCAGTCTAAAATTCCTGCTGTCGGTCATTCATGTTAATCAAGCAATAAAATATAGATCTCTCACTGCTCGTTGTCTTGAGGCTTTTTAAGACTTGTAATAGTTTTTGTAATAGTTTGTAATAGTTTTTTATTTGTGACATTGACTGGTGACGAATTATGACAATTTTACGGTATTAAAATGTTTGATATAAAGCCCTTAATAAAAGTAAAAATAACCAAACTGAGAAGTGCTTTTAAGAATATATTTGAGCATTTGTAAGTTCAGTCTATTAATACGTAATGTACAAAATGTTGAATCAGTAATTTAAAACCCTTTGGGGTTGTACAAACCATAATATTTAGTAAGCTGTGTTCGCCTAACTCTGTCAAGTATTATTGTCTTTTAATAGCAAATTAAATGACAGAAAAACATGACTGAAAAAAAATGTAGCATTTTCAGTATTCATCAAAACTTTATGATTGTTGAATATTAAAACTTACAAATGGATCAAATCTCAACACTGCAGTTCTCACAGAGATGCCTTTTATTAACTGCAGAGCTCAAAATGAGCTCAACTGATTCCCCTCGCTGTTGCCCTGAAAACAACTTGACTTTTTCATCTTTTCATCTTTCATTTTAATTGTGATTTTCCTCTAAAGGACTATTTGATTGAAGGGCAAGCTGTAGAATTAGCCTAAATCACATTTTTTTCTTTTATTCATTCATTTTAGAGGCTTATTTCTTTTATTAAACAGCAAGGCGCTAATTTTCAGTCGTTACCTTTAATTCATCAGAAAAAGCAATTTTCTGCCAAGTCACATGTACTGCTGTGTGGGTTTAGTAATATGATAACTTTTTTTTTTTTTTTAATATTCTCTTGCTGTATTCTCATCAATCAGTCCCTCCAGAAAAACGTGATTATGCGATCGCCTGATTTAATGCATAATCAGCCAAAGGCCGCATATTTATGCGGGGTCGCATTTTTTCAAATACGCCGCTCTTTTGCCGCATAAATTGCCGATTTCAGAAAGCAAAATATGTGGGCCTAGCATGATTTCATAATCCCTGTATTTTCGTTGCAAAAAACTCACATATATATTAGCAGAAAGTTGAAAAATGTTGCGTTTACTTCACACAAGTAAAGCGCCATTTTCCCCCTATTGCCATGGGAACCTTATGAAGTGACGTAATTACGTGACGTGAACATCATCTGCAAACCCCGCGGTGAAACCAGGGTGAAACTTGAAGCGCGCAAATCATTCTTATTTGCCAACAAAAATAAGTACAAAAGAACGCGCAAAGCGGTTTCCCGATTTGTTACATGACAATGGAGCCAAATTATATCGCGAGAACTTGCAAAAACTGCGGTTTGATGAAATAGAAAAAATAGGTGATTCCCCCAACACCCCCTTCTCACTAGGCTACTAACACTGTTGTAGTTTCATTCAGAAGTTGATGCAACTTTACAGTTGTAAGATTGCACTTTTTTGTTACAGAACAGTACCAAAAACTTACAGTTGTAATTTATATTAGTAGTGTTAAATAATTAACGTTGCAGTAAGAGATTGCAACTTAAATATTCTGTGATTTAGTATGCTCGCTTATCATAGGAAGTAATAAGAAATTACTCTTTACATTTAAGGTAGTAGCCTAGTGAGAAAAAGGTTTTGGGGGAATCACCTTTTTTCCCTGTCATCAAACCGCAGTTTTTCAAGTTCACACAATTTCATCGCATAAAATTGCTAAAATATTCCGCATATTCCATCGCATTTTTTAAGAAAACGTGCCGCAAAATCAAGGATTTTTGCCCGCAACAATCACAAAAAAATCCACGTTTTTCTGGAGGGACTTGATCAATGCTGCATTTATTTGATAAAAAATATTGTAACGACATTAATATTCTATTTTAATATTTTTAAATAAGTATTTATTTTTTATTTTTTACAGCAGCCATTACTTCAGTCTGGCATGCCTCAGAAATCATTCTAATTATGTTGATTAGGTGCTCAAGAAACGTTTATTAATCATGAAAATGGCTCCTTTGTTGAAACTTCTTTGAATTTCAATGTTCAGAAGAACAGCATTTATTTGAAATAGTCTTTTGAAACATTATAAATAGCCTATGTCTCTTTTTTTAATCAATTTAGTTTAATGAATAAAAGTGTTAATCTCCCGACCCCAAACTTTTGAACGGCATGCAGTTCATCAGCCTAACTGTAGACTGTCAACAGATGTCAAACGACTCGCAAACAAATATATTATAACCAGAAATGCGACTTGGGAGCCCAATTGTTTTAATCTGTAATGGAATACAGATGCACTCTCTGTAGTTGAGAAGCTCATTATGTGTTACTGGCATACAGGCTAACAGACTCACATTTATGTAGCACTGTCAGTGAGCTGAATGAGAATGTACCCATGTGTGCATTCGTGGGTGTATTTGTGTCTTTGTGTCGTTTTGATAAATGTGGCATCCCAGCAGCAAACATTTCTTTGTACTTGTCATTTCAGAACTTCACAAGTCTGTGTGCGTGTTTGGCACCTATACAGGCCCATTGTTTAATGGCCTTTGAGTCTGAGTTGAGCTGGCATTCATGACTGAAGAGGATGGGGTCAACAGTCTCCATCCATCTCTCTCTCTCTCACACACACACACACACACACACACACACACACACACTCTATCAGTGTCAGGCCATGGCAGGAGCTCTGCAAGTCTTTTTCATAATATTCTCTTCACAGGCATTTGTGGCACTTGTGAATGTTAGAGTGGGTTGAACATTTGGTGTGTGTGTGTGTGTGTGTGTTCACTGACACACTTTGGGAGACCTGTGTGTGTGGTTTTATACCGGTGAGAGGTAATGACCACATGCCACTTCCAGTTCAAAGTGCTAGTGCGTGCAAGTGATTCAATGCTATTGCTGTCAGTTGAAAGCAGCTCTCTGAACTATTTTCATGAGGAAAAGAGAGGTGTTTTCATCTATCTATTGATCTCTGTCTGTTGGTCTATCGTTCGTTCATTCGTTCTATCTATCGTTTGTTCATTCGTTCTATCGTTCGTTCTATCTCTTTTGTTCTGTCATCTATCTATCATTCTATCATCTATCTATCTTTCGTTGTATCCATCTGTCTATCTGCTGATCATTCTACCGTTCGTTCTACCGATAGTTATATTCTTTGTTCTATCTTTTAGGACCGCATGATTACGACAAAAATCATAATTGTAGTTTATTCACTTGAAATTGATTTTATTAATTATGATTATCACAGTTTACACTGAATGATGTTTATACCATTGTTTGATGCAACTGCATGCCATATTTTTATATATTAACGATTAATTGTGGATTTGAACGATTACGTAATTTTGGCATCCATAATTGTAATCGCGATTAGAAACTTGATTAATTGTGCAGCCCTCCTATCTGTTGTTCTATCTTTCATTATATCTATCGATCTCTTGCACCATTTGCTTATGTCCAGATACAGCATACTTGTTTGTTTGTACTAATTTTTATTTAGCTATATTTTCACATAGACATTCATTTCTGGGTACAGTTTCATTCATCTCTTGGTATTTGTAATCACCTGAGCCATAAACGGTTTATTTTTGGGCCAGTCAATTCTTAAGGGCTTCATGATAGGCTATATTTTTAATACATGTTGCTAGTAAAACCTGTATGAATTTAGGGCACGTCTACCTTTAAATGGCCATCATTGGAGAAAAATGCTTTTGTGCCCATAATGACGTAGTTTCAGCATCTCCTGTCAGCGGCCAGCGGGACCACGCTAGGCAGTCAAACTCTGATGACCCTTTGAAGAAAAGGCTGTTTAAAGCGGTTTGGAGTGGGATGCATAGATGACATAATGAAGTGAGGGATGGTAATTCTGAGACAGAGCGTGACTCTAAAAAAGAAGGGAAGGGAATAAAGAGGGAGAAAGCACATGCTGTTATTTCTCCGTCATTCGAAACAGATGGAGCTCTGGGACGCCACTCCTCTCAGAGCAGGGTGAGACTGTTTCCTTTCCTCTCATATTCTCTCCATAGTTCTGATGTCATCGCAGACACCCCCACGATCAGATCTCACTCAGACTTACTCCTCATTGAGCTTGTCAGGTGTGAAGTGAGAGGTCAGTGTGTTTTCCTGTGCTGAAGGCTCAGCCACTGCTGACGGTGTGTGATGGTGTGGTTGTCAGCTACTGCTGAGGGCGAGGTTGCACCCTTCCGTTCACCCATTTATTCTCAGTATTAAAAAATACTTTTTTGGAAAGTAATGGGTGAGTTAAGTTTGCAGCATTTTTGCACTATAAATGTGACAGCTGGAGAAAATCTTTCACCTGGATGACCTCAACTTTATTTAAATAAGCAAGAGATGCACTGACAAAGATAAAATGTCACCTTCCACGTTTTGCGTAATTTCGTTATTTACAAAGTAAAAATGACTAGTCTATAACCCAGTCCTTCCTTTATTTTTCTCAAGGTTGTGATGTTTTCCGTAAATTTCCACATTTTTTCTTTTTCAACCTGAAGCATGACTCATATGAACTGAATAAAACCAAAGCAAAATAGCTACATTTTTGAATACATTTTAAAATAGGTTTATCACATGCATGGGTAGGTTTCAACAGCACAGCACAAGCTTATGGCGTAATATATTTGTAGTAAGACAATCGTTTAATAAATCTGTTGTCAACAATAGAGATTATTATTATTATTATTATTATTATTATTATTATTATTTTATTTTATTAAATATTTTTTATCTTACAGTACAATAGGAGTGTTGTGGTAGTAACACGTATTTATTGATGTGTTCCTTTTTCATTAATTTAAATAATACTAAAATAAATATTATATTGAAAAATAATAGTAGTAGAAGTAATAATAAATAAAGACAATATTTTTATTTCATTATTATTAAGATTATTTAAAAAGAAATATATATATATATATATATTTATATATATATATATATATTAGGGGTGTAACGGTTCACAAAATTCACGGTTCGGTTCGATATGAGTCACTGGTGTCTCGGTTCGGTTCGGTACGGTTCGGTACGTTTTAGATACAGCAAAAAGAAAAAATTGGCAGATACATTTCCTTGATTTAAAAAAAAAATATATTTATTAAAACTAACAAAGTTTTTTTTTTTTACATTGAACAATGATGGAGCTATTCTTTACCCATCTTCTATGGTGTTTTCTTAGTAGCATACTGTATAAAACAAAAACATTTCCTTATAAAAAAAAAATGAAAATTTTATATTATTGTTGTAGTAGTTATGAACAAATACAAAGATGTAACTTTTTATATGGAACTCTATAACTCTTTATATTGAGTGTGTTTTTACTAAATTGGTTCTCTATAGGGCTTTTGTTTTTGGCACAAAGCAGGAATTACGGTCTGGCTGAAATGAGCTCGTGAAGGAATATTGTAACGGGGCTCAATTACATTAAGCATATTCTTAAAACCTGCGTTTTCCACTACAGAGCGCGCTCGCTCACTCAGTACGCGCGGCGCTGGACCCTGGGCTCAGCGTTGCCCTTCAGATACAACGCGATTTGGGCTGCACTATGCCAAGAGCAAAGTAGGTGGAGTTTTCAAAACTGCCCGTGCATACGTTCTATTTATAACAGTTGTTCTATCTAATAACGTGCAGGCCTGTTAATTGTATCGTACTGCTCAGGAAATTCCGATACAGTACAGTACTAGTCCATTTTGATTTCCGTGCTTGCTCGGATGCCCCGATCGATTGGTAAAGTGCACCCAAACACCAGACCTGTTGGTTATTGGAGGATCTTATATTTCTGATCTGTTAAACGCATTGGCCATTTTGCAACGAGCCTTCAGCGCGTACTGAGTGAGCGAGCGACTGACTGAGTAGCCTATATAACATATAAAGTTGGTGTTTTTTTTTTCTTCGGGGGTGTCAGGGGCGTTGCCTGTTACGTCGTTTGGGTTATTGAGCTACCTTGTTGAACGCATATCATTATATTTCACAATTTTTTATTTATTTTGCAAATATAATTAATTAGTCCAACGAACCGTTCGGTACATAATGCGTACCGCGTACCGAACCGAAAGCCGCGTACCGAACGGTTCAATACGAATACGCGTATCGTTACACCCCTAATATATATATATATATATATATATATATATATATAGAGAGAGAGAGAGAGAGAGAGAGAGAGAGAGAGAGAGAGAGAGAGAGAGAGAGAGAGAGAGAGAGAGAGAGAGAGAGAGAGAGAGAGAGAGAGAGAGAGAGAGAGAGAGAGAGAGCTTTCAGAGAGAGAGGTCATGCATAACATGAGCTCCTAGTCTTTCTAGAGTTTCTTGCTTCTAATATGAGGTAAACCAAAGATAAAAACACAAAATTAACTAAAATGGGACGGTGAGCACAAGTTCACTATAAAAAAATACTTTAATATTTATTTTTTTACAAGAAATTAGGAGAAAATCTCTTGAAAACAAGGAAAATTCGTGGAACCTAAACAAAAGGACACTGGAGTGGACCCTACAACAAGGCTTCAGAAGGGAACGAACACAAAAACTGCTGGAGAAGAACCACCTACAAACTTCACGGATTTAACAAAAAGGATTATTCCATCTTATTCCATCTTAAAAAGGATTTAACCACAAAAAAAAATTTTTTTTTTTAATAACCTTTCCATCTACAAACAACAAGGACCAAAAATTGCAAAAGGACAAACAAAACCAACGGACCCCCAACTTTCCATTTGATGGAGGTAAGACAACAAGAGCTGTATTCCAACTAAAATAACTTTAAAAGCAATCTGTCAAGATAAATTCAAGATAAATTCAACTAAAAAGGGAAACTTTTTATAAACTCTTTTATAAACTTTGCAAACAAACTTGACCAACTGTCTCCTGGCATACTACAGCTATAGAACGGTATAGCAATTTAAAATAACAAAAGAGGGCCATTGTCATTCACACCTTCTGATTGGATTAACGGAGCCATTACAATCAATATCAAAGACCTGTAAACGGCATTACCATGGCAACACCAGCAATGGGGACTGGAGCTCACACCTTTTCCTACCCCCCAGACATCAAGTCTGAGAAGAGCAGACAACAACACAAGCTCAAAACTCAGAAGGAAAACCCAGAAACACTGTTTAAAGATACTTTAAACAGTAGGGGCAAAACCATCACCACAAACCTGCTCTTCTACACAGAACAACCGACTGCATGGCACACCGCCTCCTGCACACTGTTCCAGTATCACACCAAACATGGAATCTGTAAAGGCAGACAACTGTGCATTTATGAAGACGCAGAAAAAGACCCAGAGAACAGACACCTGACAATAAACTTTTATCAAAATGGAACGGTAATGATACAGGGAAACAGTGCTGCCCTCACAAACTTTGAACAGACCTTCCACTGCTTAAAAGATATGGTGGAAAGAGATGAAGCAAACCCCTGCAAGCAAACCCATACAGACACACCAGAAGACACTGACCAAAATGAGCCTTCAACCCACGACAACACAGAGAACAGGACCCCTCCAGAAACCACAGAGAACATCAGTCTTCCCCAAAGCACAGGACTACACAACACAGTTGTCCAGCTACAGCACAGCTTAGCACTGCTAGAAGTGGAAATAGTGGAACTGAGTGAGCAAGTCCACATCCTGTCCACTAAAGACACTGAACAACTTAGAGAACAGCTGGACCAGATGAGAAACCAGCTGAAAATGTCCATCCAAGAACTTAAAAGGGAAATGGACACTCTGTATCAGGACAGGCAAACACTCAAAAAAGACCTCAAAGAACTTCAACAGATCATGGGGAAGGAACTTTCAGAAATGAAAGACTACATGGGGAGGGAGCTTGCATGCTTCAAAAAAGAGCTTCAACAAAGGGACAAACAGATGGAGAACCTAACAACACAGATGAGGTGTCTCACTACCCCTGTGAATGCCCCCAAAGTCCCCCCCCCCCCCCCACACCAACACCTACACATCCAAAGTCCAGCAGCACATCTCCGGCACCCACCAAACCATCACAGCCCAGCAACAGCCAAAAGGAAGCAGGAACACCTGCAGCCTCCAAAAAACCAGAGATCCTTCAGAAAAACATGACAGCTACAACCCCAGCTGAGAAACAGCCAGTGAAAACAGAGGCTGACATTGCCATCCTCATGGACTCCAATGGGAAGTTCCTACAAGGAGAAAGACTTTTTCCAGGCCTTAAAACAACAAAACTCTGGTGCCCAAAAACAGGGGATGCCCTCAGAATACTTTCTGACTCCACCTTTGGCACACCCTCACATATCATCATACACACAGGCACCAACGACTTGAGAAGGGAACAGGAGAGAGTTGGGCAGCTGATCTGCAGAGTAGCAGAGAAGGCTACAGAAATCTACCCCAACACAAAGATCACCATCTCTACCCTCCTACCCCGCAGAGACATCCACCCAGACACCATCCAGAGAGTCAACGCTGACATCTCCAAAGGATGTGCTCGCCTGCCCAATGTACACCTGGCTCATCACCCCTCCATCACAATCAGGGACCTGTATGACCATGTACACATAAAGAAGGACAAAGTCAATGTGTTTGCAAAAACACTGAAAGACACAGCGTGGGGCAGACAAAACACCTTCACACCCCTGAAAACAACACAGCTGCGAACCTACAGAACACAAAACCAGACACCCAGCATAAACCTACAAACTCATCACAGAGAACGACCACCACTGGCTGCACAATACCAGGGACCCCCACAACATGCTAAAATCCACATCAGGATACCCCATGCACCAGCACTACACCACCACAGATCTACACCAGCCCATCAGCAGAAACCCCAGTTTGCACCAGATCACCACCCAAGACACCCACAACCACAAAAACATCACCCCAGGCAGAGAAGCAACATGAGGAACAACCCAACATCAGCAGCAGCAACCAGCCTTCCACCCGCTCATGCAGCCTCAGGTGACAACACACCAAACCCAGCACCACTCCCACACTCCAGGAGCTACGCTCAGGCCCTGAAAGGACAAGCAAATACACTGGAGATGAGTGAGATCAGACAGCTGCTGACCTACATCAGTACCCAGCTGACAGCATGAAAGGCCACACAGCATGCAAACACCTGCCTAACAATGAAAAAAAAAAAAAAAAAAAAAAAAAAAAAAAAAAAAAAAAAAAACTTTTCTTTTCCAAAACACTATATTACATTAGAAAAGGATTACCTCTATTTTTGAAAACAAGAACTCTATACCGTGAACTCTTAAAATGACTCTGTCAATATCAACGTGGAATATTCAAGGATTGAATTCAGCAGCCTTTGGGCTAAAGAGCTCAAACACTGAATTCCAGAAGAGCATCAAAGATATGGATATTATAATTCTACAGGAGACATGGAGCAGGGCAGACACCGTCACCCACTGCCCACCCAACTACAGAGAAATCATCCTACCATCACAAAAACTCAACACAGTCCGACAGGGAAGAGACTCAGGAGGACAAATAATCTGGTACAAATCAAAACTCCACAAACACATCAACACAGTGAAGCAGTGCAAATACTACACCTGGCTTAAAATCCACAAGGAACTGCTCCCATCCAGAAAAGATATATACCTGTGTGCCATATACATCCCACCATCAGAGTCCCCCTACTACAGAGAAGACACGTTCTCCATATTAGAGGAAGAGACAAGCCACTTCCAGGCCCAGGGAAATGTGCTCATCTGTGGAGACCTGAACGCAAGAACAGGACTACAGCCGGACTTCACTGACACACAAGGGAGCAAATACATCAACAACAAACTGACTGTTATAAATAACACATTCTCCCATATCCACAGAAATAACCATGATCATATAGTGAATAAGAATGGGAAAGACCTCCTGCAGCTCTGTCGAAGCCTGGGTCTGTATATCATCAACGGTAGGTTACGAGGAGACACTTTAGGAAGAGTCACATTTTGCTCACCTCTTGGGAATAGCACAGTTGACTATATGATAACAGATATAGATCCTTCATCTCTCAGATCATTCACTGTTAGAGAACTAACCCCTCTGTCCGATCACAGTCAAATCACTGTGTATCTCAAAAAGACTGAAAATAACATTAACACAAAGCCCAGTAAACTGTACAATATCAGAAAACCATACAGATGGGCCGAAAACAGCGCTGAAGAATATCAGAAAGCACTCAGCAGCCAAAAAATACAAGCACTGATAGATAACTTTCTAAATAACATCTATGCTCACACCAATGAAGGTGTCAATCTTGCGGTCAAAGATTTAAATTACATATTTGAAAAATCAGCAAAACAATCCAAATTGAAAACAAAATCTGGAAAAAATCTAATACCCAAAAATGACAAAAATTGGTTTGATCAGGACTGCCAAACTATTCGCAAACAAATGAGAACACTTTCAAATCAGAAACACAGAGATCCAAATAATACAGAGATCCGCCTTCTTTACTGTGCAACACTAAAACAATACAAACATACACTCAGAACCAAAAAAGCACAATACACCCAAAACCAACTCACAATAATTGAGAAGTCAGTCAACACAAACCAATTTTGGAATAACTGGAACAATCTGAAAAAAACTGATCATGAAGAATTGGCAATCCAAAATGGAGAAATATGGGAAAGTCATTTCCAAACACTGTTTAATAAAGTACAAACAGACACAAACTGTAAACAAAACCAAACAATCAACCAATTGGAAAAACTAGAATTAGCAATCAAAGATAACCAAAACCCATTAGATTTCCCAATAACTGATAAAGAACTTAAAGAAAAAATCAAAAACCTCCAACCCAGAAAAGCATCTGGACCTGATGGGATATTAAATGAAATGATAAAACACACAAGCAGTCAATTTCAATTGGCCATTCTAAAACTATTCAATGTGATTCTAAGTGTAGGTCACTTCCCTGACATCTGGAATCAAGGCTTGATCACACCAATCTTTAAAAACGGAGATAAATTTGATCCTAACAACTACAGAGGCATCTGTGTGAGCAGCAACCTGGGAAAGTTATTCTGTAGCATAATAAACGCTCGACTATTAGACTTCATCACCACACACAAGGTACTGAGTAGAAGTCAAATTGGATTTTTACCAAATTACCGCACATCTGACCACATCTATACATTACATACTCTAATTGAAAAACATGTCAACCAAGAAAAAGGTAAAATATATGCATGCTTTATTGACTTTAAAAAAGCTTTTGACTCAATTTGGCACCAAGGACTGTTTTACAAACTTATTGAAAGCGGCATAGGAGGTAAAACCTATGACCTTATCAAATCAATGTACACTGAAAGTAAATGTGGCGTAAAAATCGGCACCCAACGTACGAGGTATCTTTCCCAAGAGCGTGGTGTGAGACAGGGCTGCTGCTTAAGCCCAACATTATTTAACATTTACATCAATGAACTGGCAAGCAGTCTGGAGCGATCCGCAGCCCCTGGCCTCACACTACACAACTCACAGATCAAATGCCTGCTGTATGCAGACGATCTGGTTCTGCTGTCTCCCACTCAACAAGGTCTACAGCAGAACCTGGACCTGCTAGAACAATACTGCCAGACCTGGGCCCTGACAGTCAACCTGAAGAAAACCAAAATCATGATCTTCCAGAAAAGATCCAGATCCCAGGGAACACAACACACATTTACACTAGGCACTAACCCGATAACACACACATCACACTACAACTACCTGGGTCTGAAAATCACATCCACAGGAAACTTTAATCATGCTGTGAATGAACTGAGAGATAAAGCACGCAGGGCCTTCTATGCCATAAAACGGCAATGTCCTATAGAAATCCCTATTAGAATTTGGCTGAAAATATTAGAATCAGTAGTTGAGCCCATTGCACTCTATGGCAGTGAGGTGTGGGGTCCACTGACCAATCCAAATCAAGATTTCACCAAATGGGAAAAACATCCAATTGAGACCCTGCATGCAGAACTGTGTAAAAATATATTACACGTGCACCGGCACACAACAAATAACGCATGCAGGGCAGAATTAGGCAAATATCCTCTAATCGTAAAGATACAAAAAAGGGCAATTAAATTCTGGAAACATCTGAAACTCAGTGACCCCCAATCATATCATTATAAAGCCCTTCAATACCAAGAGATGAGCAAAGAAAGCAGTCCCCTCCCTCAGCTGATCCAGAGCTTCAGTACTGATGCTTCACTAACATCTACTGATGCTCTGAATCACATCAGAATCAACCAGATTACTGCACAAATCAAACACAATTACATCACCCACTGGCAAACCCAAACAGAACAACAGAGTAAAATGCGATGCTATTTGGCTCTAAAGAGAGAGTACAGTATGGCAGAGTATCTGTACACAGTGTCAGATCAGAAACTGAGAAGCACACTGACCAGATACAGACTCAGCGGACACAAGCTGAAGATAGAGACGGGCAGACACAGAAAAACATGGCTGCCAGCGGAGCAGAGACTGTGTTCACACTGTGATCTGAATCAGATGGAAACAGAACTGCACTTCCTAACAGAATGCCCCAAATACACGGACATACGGACAGGGTTCTATGATCAAATACAGCAGATCCATCAGACATTTAAAACTCTTCCGAACCAGGAGAAACTGCCGTATCTGTTAGGAGAACACAAGAACTGCTGTGTATTTGCTGCTCAGTATGTGTCTGCCTGTCATGATGTTAGAGAAAACACTCAACCTGCCCTGACCTGATGTTTCCAGCACATGTAGATTATGTTACGCCATATTACTGTGTTGTATTACTTAGATGTATATTTTGCCTCTGTAAATCTAATACCATATTCTATTTTATTTTATTTCTAACTTATACATTCACATACACTAATTCACTTTGCACTACATGGTTAATACTTTTTATATATTTTATTATTACTATTATTCTTTTTCTTTCTGTAAATACATATGTGCACTATTTGTAAGCAGCCCAGCTGCCACTGCTTTGGCAATACAAATGTACAGTTTTTGTCATGCCAATAAAGCTCACCTAAATTGAAAATTGAATTGAGAGAGAGAGAGAGAGAGAGAGAGAGAGAGAGAGAGAGAGAGAGAGAGAGAGAGAGAAATAACTGGCTGTGTTGTATTTTCCTTTCTTTTCTCATGCCTGTTCTATAGACAGATTTTAAATATTGCTCAAATTGCATTTTTTTTTTCACATGCAAATACCATGGTCCCTCTTTTTCCATATAATCGAATTCAATGAAAAACTTGTAATGATGTAATGACGTAAAATTGGACCATGATGCTTGCACTGTAACTATTTGAAATGTTCCTCATCTATTTTTCAGATTGTGTTATGGTGCTTCTGAATCCATTTTGTAGTTTTAACCACCCAGATTTCATTCGTTGTAATTGCATGGGAAACAATAACCAGTCATTATAATTTTTTTCCCCCTTTTGTTTTCCACAAAAGAAAGTGATAGAGGTTTTGGAACAACATGAGTATATGACGACAGACTATTCACTTAACCCTATATTGCTTTTATTTGCCTTCTCTTCATACTCTTTCATGTTGTGTCATTGTGTGTTTCATAGTTTTCCACATTCAGATGAGTCACTGACACCTACAGTCTCTTTTGCGAGCTCTCGAACTCTCTTGTTCATTCTCCTTTGCTCTCCCTTTTTCTGGGCAGCTGCGTTAATCCCATTTACTGTTTTATGTTCGTCCTTTGTCCGTCTCCGCCTCAGTCTCTTTCTCTTCCTTTTGTCCAGCTGCTTTCTGTTTGCAGCCTCCTTGGCTGGTCAGTTTTTCATCATTTCTTTCTTTCTTTCTTTCCTTCCTTTTGTCATGCTTCTGCTCTTTCTGTCCCTCCTCTCAACTTCTGTCTCTCGCTCCCAGGGATAAATAAAGCTTATTCTTATGTGACTTTGTATATTTGTCCTGTAACCACAGATAATATTTGAGTAATTACATTGACTAACCACAGGTGGTCTGGTTATAATGGCCTAAAGACGGATGTGGGGTCCTAATGTAACTTTCTATCGCACCTGCTAATAGCAGGTGATCTGAAAGATAATTTTTTTTTTGTTTTTTCACTAGTGTCTCATCATCATCATCGTGGGCTTGGATCTATAATTATAATACATTTTTAATTTTGATTTTAAGTTTCATTTTTAAATTTTAAGTTAAATCAGTTAATTGTTTCTATCTTTGGATAGTTTTTATTATTTTTAGTTATTGCATTTGGCACTTGCCAGGTGTTGAATTTGTACCCTTAATGGGTAAAAAAATAATAAAGGTTTGGTTGAATTCTACACATTGTAGAATAGTATTAACTATGCTTCATTTTGAATATAAGCCTTTCTGATTCACTGGATTTGGCATTGCATTGCCCTGGTCTTTATGAAATACCACAATGGCACTTCATTTCAAATCAAAATGTGCAGTTAATCTTTTCTTTAGTCTTTCATGCTGCTCAAGACATTGCTTTAATGACGTTCTCTCTTTCATCTCATTACAGAGTCTTCAAGAAGTCCAGCCCCAACTGCAAGGTGAGATTCCCCCAGAGTGTGTTATGTGGTAGAAGGGCTCTTCAGAGCTCTCAGTGGACCTCTTCCTTCCCTTTCCTGTCTCTCCCTTGCTTCTCCTCCCTCATTTTCTATCCGTCTCTCTTGGTGTTTCTTTTCCTGTCCGCTTCTTTAAGCTCCTTTTAATTGCCTTGAGTGTGTCTCTCTTGCTTTACTTGGTTGTTTGTTTGCTTCTGTCTTTTCGTTCTTCCTTTAACTGTTTCTTTATTAGCAGCAGTGTGTTGGTTATTACAGTATTATTTCCTCTATAATCTCTCTGTAGGCTAACGTTTGTGCTATTTCCACCCGGCTGCTGCCTTCCTACCTTATCTCAACCCTCTCATCTCATCTCATCTCTCTTTCGTTCTCTATAATGGAAAGCGTTTTGCATGTGGAGGATGTATTTTTCGAGATCACGCCGGCTAGAAGGGTTGTCTTCAGGAAGGGAGTAGATCATCTAGGGGTCAGCGTGGCATGCCTTAGGCTGTTTAAGTTCCTTGATAGAGGCACTGCATTGCTTTTTGAGTTCGAGTCTAGATTCTTTTGTGTAGCACGTTCAAACTTGTGCTTGTCTGTGATTTGACTCATTCCAGCTCACAGTATACTTGGGGAAGAGGGACTTTGTGGATCATCTAGATCACGTGGACCCTGTAGGTAAGTCAGCTGGGAGTTCCCGCTCGAAACATCTTGGGAGTTTTTGGTTGAATTAGATGCCTTAGTAACATCAGTTAGCTATGGCTGAAGAGTTGTGTCTTTGTGGAGGCAGTTGATGTTTATGAACATAATGCATTGTGATTATATCTGCTTAACAATTATATGTTATTAAAAACTGATGTTACTATGAGATATGTGGTTCCTCTTTATAATCCACCCTTTCAAGGGAACGTCTCTCACTCCATGTTGCATGGCAGCCAGTCACAGGAGACATCAGTCGGGGAGATATAGACTTTCCCTCATTACATTTGTGCGGGGAGATTAGCTCTGTCAGGAGTATTACATATTGTAATGGTAATCTTGTACAAGATAATTGTTAGAATGCAGTGTTAGTGAACTACTGTAAAATGTTATTTTTATCATTTTTTTGATAAATATGAAGTTCAAAACAGCATTTATTTGAAATAGAAACCTTCTGTAACATTATAAATGTCTTTACTGTCAATTTATTAAGAAACTTTTAAATAGTACCTAAATATTTTTTGTTTTTACTTTGTGTTAGAAGTCTCAAAAGTTCAGTTTTACTGTCTTTCCAATTAATTAATTGATTTACTGATTAATGTAAATCACAGATAATGTACTTGTGTGAGAATATATGTGAAGAATAAATGTAAGCCTTCAAATGAAGTTGTTTTAAAGACATTGTTGTAGATTAGTAAATAAACTTGACAAAAATTGGCTGTGGCGGTCGATACATTGTTTGTTTTATTGGCAGATCATTGAGCACAAGCCTATCGCTGGCATACAGCCCACTGAAACCCATTTTGAAATTACACTACACTAAATTGAACTACAACTGCTTACCTATCCACACATGCATATGGATGTGTTTTGCCCATTGCTTCACATCATAGTTTTGAACATATATTGTTTTAGTTAAAGTAAAAAAATTGTTCAAATATGGTGCAGACTGTGGACTCTGGATATAAACAAATAAAATGTTTAGTGAAGGAAAATTATTTTTTTTGTAGTATTATTTATTTTAATAAGATACTACATTAAAGTGTTAATTTGACAACTCCAGGATTATTTATACTGGTTCTTTTAGTCAATCTTTCGCTGTTCTTATTCACTCACTCTGTATTTTGTCTGACTTTAGATGGGGTGCTCTTGATTGATCCAGAATACCTCAAAGACAGAAAAGGTAACACATACTGTAGTTTATTTTTACCTGTTATGTCCGTTTCTTTTTTTTTTTTAAACGATAAATAATTTGAACCAAAACAGTATATAATAAATTCTTCTCCTCTGCCCTGTGCTCTGTGCCCTTTCACCAGTGTTCGTGACCCTGACGTGTGCCTTCCGTTATGGCCGTGAAGATCTGGACGTGCTGGGCCTGTCTTTCCGAAAGGATCTCTTCATTTCCAGCTTCCAAGCATTTCCCACTCTGCCCGAGGAGCGCAAACCGCTCAGTCGCCTACAGGAGAGACTGCTCAAGAAGCTGGGCCAGAACGCGTACCCCTTTAACTTCACGGTGACTCTTATTACCTTCGCTTTTCCTTTCACTTACACATTTAAGTGCTTGTAATGTTCAGCTGTACATATGCGTCTCTACAGACCCAATCAAATTTACTAAAAACTTTCTTATGTGATGCTGTTAGATTTTTATATTCAGTGACCAGGTTGTGACCAAGTTAGTTTGCTAAAGTAATTTTATTTTGGACAGATTCCTCAGAACCTTCCCTGCTCAGTGACTCTACAGCCCGGCCCAGAGGACACAGGAAAGGTACTGACGCTAGGCATGGCCAAAGCTACATCGTCTCTATATAAACTTAAAACTAGTCGACTTTTTAATTGACCAACATATCCCTAAGCTGCTTGCGTGTACAAATTATTTAAAACATCTTTTCTTTAGTCTCTGTGGTCATTTATCCCTGCATTTTGACTTCTAGGCATGTGGTGTTGACTTTGAGGTCAGGGCGTTCTGTGCTAAAACTGTGGATGAGAAGACTCACAAACGGTAAAGTGACGCTCCTTGTGAGGTTCTTTTCTTTTTGACTGTTTATTCTCATTCAGTGACCTGTTTACTTATCAGGTACAATATATCGGCAATATTAACCGGTGCATTGATGTTTGAGTCCATTTCCCAAATATCGTTCAGGTTGTATAGACTACCATTCAAAAGTCAAGAGTCCGAAATATTTATTAATTTATTTTTAAAGAAATCATCCTTTTTTTTTTCAGAAAGGATGCATTAAATTAAAAAGTTTCAATAAAGTTTTTTTTTATTCTTTTGTGGCAGTAAAGACCTTGTTTTAAAAGATTTCCATTTGAAAACATGTAAAGAGAAAAAAAAAGTGTCCTGAAAAAAATCTTTTTGATGTCCACATAAATTTTAAGCAGCACAACAGTTTTCAGCGTTGATAATAAGAAATAATATATCATTATAGTACACTGAAAAATCAAAAACATCAACAACTCCAGAACATCAATCAGGCCCCAAGCTTTACTCCATTGGCGAAGCATTATGTTTCTTTGTGATGTCAGTACAACAGAAGTTGTCTAACTGTCCTCTTCTTAACAGGAACTCTGTGCGGTTGGTCATTCGTAAGGTGCAGTACGCTCCAGAGAAGCCTGGTCCACAGCCAATGGTGGAGACCACACGCTGCTTCCTTATGTCTGACCGCTCTCTTCACCTCGAAGCCTCGCTAGATAAAGAGGTGTGAACATACATCTAGCCACAGGCAAACTTCCTCTATTGCCCTCTGCTTAGAATTTATTGAAGTATCAAGTTCTGATGTCTTTTTACTCAGCTGCTACTGAAATTGCTTTCTTTCAGTTTAATTTTTTTATGTAGTTTACGTTAGTGCATAGTGCAAAATAATTGTGTAACAAATGTGCAATGTAAGCAAATTAAAACGCATCAAGTATTGGATTTCCTTCTTTTCAGCTGTACTACCACGGTGAACCTATCAGTGTCAACGTCCATGTCACCAACAACTCCACCAAAACAGTTAAACGAGTTAAAATCTCTGGTGAGATGAACATTTCATTTCCTTCCCCAAACATGTATTTTCAGTAAATACTGCAGTGCTTTACAACCTACAATGAATGTTTTTCACTGAGTGCTTTGTTTTAGAGATGCATTTAGTATTGCTAACATAGCTTAAATCCTTTCCTCTTTCCTGTTGCTTTTGTCCTGCGTCTTTATTTAGTGCACTCACAGATGTTTACTGCAGATAAATGTTGTTTACTTCACTTTTTCGTGATTCATCTGTGAAAGAATTGTATAATATCTTGGTAGCTCCCAGGTTTGTTTGCACTGTCATACTGCTTTTGCTGTGCTGTGTGAAATGTTGCTCATAACCTAATTTACTTCTGGAATGTGACATTTCTGAGTGAACTGGATGTTTAATATCGATTCATATTTACTAATTTTTTTTTTACTGAAAATGAAAATAATATATCACAGACAGGTACACTTCTGTTCAAACGTTTGAGGTCTGCAAGATTTTTTACTAAGACTCTCATGCTTTCATTTGATGATAAATACAGTAATATTAATAAATGTTATCATAATTTAAAAGAACACCTTTCTATTTTAATGTTTTAGTTTCCAATTTATTCCTGTGATGGTTCTGGATTTCTTCCAGAAATCATTCTGATATGCTGATTTGGTGCACAAGAAACATTTAATTATGATCAATGTTGAAAACAGTTATGCTGCTTAATACATTTCTCTTAATATTAGAAATTTCAAAAATAACAGCATTTATTTAAAATAATAATCTTTTGTAAATTTTACATCTTTACTGTCACTTTTGGTGAATTTAATGCACATTTTAATCAGCAAAGTGTACATTTTTAAGTGACCTCAAACTTTTGAACTGTAGTGTATTTAATTTTGATGCCATGTTGACTTGACGGAAGCAGTGCTTACAAAACTGTGCACAAGTTTGTGATTTTATAATGTGTTTTTGTTTAGGATATTCTTTTTTAAAGTTTGCCCTTTAGGTCGTCTCATGTGCCCATGTGTAGTTTCGTGTGAATGTCAGCTGTCCCGCCTGTGATTTAATTGTGTGTTTGGTTTGTGTAAGCTCCCTTCCAACCCTGGTAACCCCGCTGTGTATCCCTGCTCTCTCCCCACAGTGCGACAGTATGCCGATATCTGTTTGTTCAGCACCGCACAGTACAAATGTCCTGTGGCTCAGGTAGAAGCAGAGTGAGTAGCCCTCTGTCCCAAATTCTCCATCTCTCTCTACTCTGTCCCTATCTTCACCTCCCTCATATTCAGTCCTCCATCATCTCTTCTGTTTTATCCTCTCCCCCTCTCCTGTTCTGTTTAATGTGCCCCTATTATGGATTTTTGAGTAAATGAAAACTCCTTCAAAGTTTTAAATCTGAAAGTGGACCGTGTATATCCAGAAGTTATTGTCTCTCAAAAGAAAGAGTTGACTCTGAATCATTGAAACAAGTCATTTTTAAAACGAATCCCAAGCCGTTAGATGTTTACGCCAACATGAAATATTAGCATATTGCTGCCCACTTGTTGGTCTTTTCACATTGGTCTGAATGAAAGTGCAAATTCCTTCTTTGCCACTAGGTGCCGCTTTTTGAGCAGCAAAAATAGCTGTCTCTCTGTTAATGCTGTACACAAAGCAGCACTGTGCTCACAAACGCTGCTTATCAGGCATTACAGGCATGATGACATGAAAATCGGACCCATCACAGCAGATTTGGGAAACTTAATCGTTAAACGAATTGTTTGGTAGTCGTTGAGCAAATAAGGTAAAAATAAATGCATATTATAAGACTATGAAAGTGTTTTTGACATTGCATGCATGTCAGCCTGTTGTTAGGGACTCCCAAAACCAAAATATAAACCTTTCATAACCCATAATGGGGGACCTTAAAGGGTCCTGCTTCTCATTTGACCTCAGTCATCTCTTCTTGCTCAGCCTTTGTTGCTGTGAAGTAGGAGTGTGTTTAATACACATCTCACAAAGGTTTATGTATGGTCAGAATAGATATACCATTTAAAGGAACAGTCCACCCAAATATGAAAAATGCCATTATTTTCTCACCCTCTTGTCATTACAAACCTCCGTGACTTTCTTCTGTGGAACACAAAAGAAGATATTTTGAAGAATGACTGAGTCCAATTTCCTCTTTTTGTATGGCCAAAAAATCTAACCGACGTCAAGGGGAACCAAAACTGGTTACCAGCAATGTCTTTTGTGTTCAAAGGATGACAGAAAGTCATACAGGTTTGGAAACTCATTAGAATGAGTAAATCATTACAGATTTTTACATTTTGGGTGACCTATCCCTGCTTAATCCATGCTCGCGAAACCAACCGTCCCGTGGAAACTTTGTTAAAAAGCTTTGCACCTTCTCAACCCTTGTTAATAGCTTAAAGTTGGATCGCTCTGTGACCTTCTCAACCTTTCCGTAGTGTTCATTCCGGCCTTTAATAGTTGCATCCCTTGACGTGACACCAAATACCTCGATCCCTTCGTCCCTCTGCTGACAGCCCCTTGGTGGTCTACCTTCGCCACATAGTCAGTGATTTTTTAGTGCTGATAGAACGACGAAGACTGTTCTCTCTCAGTGCTACAGGTTACAGATGTGGTTCTTTACTCCCATGACACCTACAGCAAGTCTGTGGGCCGACATTCATCACGGTGAGTCACGTATCTAGCCGTTCATTATGGCTCATGTCCCTGTTGGACCCCTTCTTCCATCATCTTCATGAGACAAGGCCACCAAAAATAAGGACTGTAGCTGTCCTTTCTGCTTTTTGTCTTGTCCAGAACTGTTTTTTGAGGTCAGCTGCTTAGTTTAGCTTCCAGCTTGAATGACCCAGGTGGTTTCCCTTTATTCAGCTTTTGTAACTTCCTCTCAGGAAAAACAAATCATGTATGGGTAGAATACCCATGTATACTGTATATCTCTTTTCCTATTTTTCTGCTGTCTTTTTTCACCATATATTCTCCTCATAATAATTCCTTACATTTATATAGCGCTTTTCTAGACACTCAAAGCGCTTACATAGTCAGGGGTCATCTCTAATCATAAGGCATTTTTTTATGTCCCCATAAACTACATTTTACAGTGTGTCTTTCCTGAACTCATCCAAAGTGATGACTTAATAAGGTGTCCTTAAATGCCACATATGTCTGACAGCTATAGGCTCTGTAAACAGCAAGCTATGATGAGAATCTTTTATTTAGTCTATCGGAAGACTTTGAGGAGCTTGTCAGTCATTTTGCATGTTCACTTGGCAGCCCTTATATAGGAAGCAGAAACTTATTATGCGATTGTTAATGTTGTTTTATTCGTTCTAGATAAGCTACCATCAATTACACTAGGGATTTTTTTTATGTTTTGATGCCACAGAACCACAAATCTAATTATTTCATTGTGAAAAGCCAGCTGTAGAGGCCCATTTAGACTGTTATTTTTCTTCCACAGACCCTATAGCACCCCCTAGGGGTTACCTGCAATAATAAACGAATATGTACTGTAGAAGAAGTAGATGGAATGTAAATGGAAATCAAAGTTTCAGTTGTTGTTGTTTTTTTTGTTTTTTTTGTGATTGTCGCATTAGTATTATTATAGGTTTAGTGCTGCAGAATGATTAATCGATAGTCATTGCATTAAAATTAATTTGTTTAAATAAATTTGTTTACATACCATGCATGTGTATATGGTGTATATTTATTATGTACGTGTATATAATTAAGGAAAAATATGTTCGATTTATATATTAATATTTATATAAAATATAAATTCTATACAAGTGTGAATATATATATATATATATATATATATATATATATATATATATATATATATATATATATATATATATATATATATACACACACACACACGTTTTGCTGCCCTATTGTAGTTTTAATTATGTACTGTATACATTTTTATTTAATTTTAATTTTAGTTCGTTTTTTTGTATTTCTATTTAGCTTTAGTTTTATTTATTTATTTTATTTTTAACCATTCAACCATTATTTTCTTTTTTTTCAGCCATATTTCAGTTATTAAAAAGAGTAGTTTTCAGTAGTTTTCCAATTTATTATAGAACTATTTTACCTCCCTTTCACCCCTTATTACCCAAATGCATTTAGCCACAATTTTCACCATATACCGTTTTTAAACTTTTTCTAGTACTGAATATTAATCATAATAATCTTTACAATATGGTCAGTGCTTATTTTTCTGATATGCATAGAGCACAAGACTCACTCTGTTTTGTTTTGGCCATGTACAGTGACCAGGTGTCCCCCAGCTCCACGTTCTGTAAGGTGTACACCCTCACCCCCACACTGAGCAGTAACCGAGAGAAGAGGGGTCTGGCTCTGGATGGACAGCTAAAACACGAAGACACCAACTTGGCCTCCAGCACCATGTAAGTGGCCTTCAGCTGACAGTGCATCACATGCTGCTTCTTGCTTGCTGTTGTGTTTCTAGTGCTTATAAAGTTAACTCCACTCATATGTCCATAAACCCTCCAGCAGAACCTCTCAAACAGCTGCGTTGCTTTTTGAAATTGCTCTGTATGTTCAGCATGTGTTTGCCTGTGCTTACAGAGTGAAGGATGTGTCCAATAAGGAGGTTCTGGGGATCTTGGTGTCCTACAGAGTTAAAGTGAAGCTTGTGGTGTCTCGTGGAGGGTGAGTATGTCATTGGACACAGAAATTCCTCAGACTTTTTTATATTTGTACAGAATATCCTAACACTGAATCCAAACACTTCTTTGTGTTTTGTTAGTGATGTACCTGTGGAGCTGCCTTTTGTCTTGATGCACCCTAAGCCCTCCGAACAGCCCAACTCTAGACCACAGTCAGGTAACAGCTCGTGTTTATCTCATTATGTCTGCAGGCGTGTTATGTGTATATAAATGTCTGATATTTCTTAAAGAGATAGTTCACCCTAAAATGAAATTTGGTTCCAACTTGTAAGATCTTCATCCATCTTTGGAACACAACTTAAGATATTTTTGATGAAATCCTAGAACTCTCTGACACTCCATATACAGCAACTGACACAGTCAAGGCTCAGATAAGTAGTGGACATTAGAAGGACATTAGCTGCTTTTCCACTGTCGGCCCAGTGCTGTAAATGGTCCAAGCGGGGCTAATAGCCTCGGACCTGTAGCATTGAGGCCAAAATCACGCTGCGTTTCCACCATTGGCCCAGAAGCTTCGTAGCACTTCACTAAAACACGCCCTTTACACGCCTCTCAGGAACAATGTCATGTCAATGTCATGTCACCATCAAAGAGATGTTATCAGAAAACGAATAAGAAATAAGGCACTGGAACTAGCGCGATCACAAACTGAACATGATGTTTGTTTGCTTGCCTTGTTAAAGATTTTAAAGCATCAGTGTTTTACAATAATAAATTAAATTAATTAATTCGGTTTCTGTTTATTTGTAGTTACAGTATGCATCACATTTAGAAAGAATTATAATTTCTATATTTTTATGAAAAACCTGAACAGAAAAACATATTTTTATTACATAGCCAGTATGTTGAACGAAACTCATGAAAGATAAAATGTGTTATTTAATAAATACATGATTCTGATAAAGAATAAGAAACTGATGTCTAACATCGTATTTACCATGTCTTGTGCATCGCTTATAAATATTTCTGCCTTGTACGGTGATTATAATCCACATCGGATCAAATAATTTCAAACACTTGCTGCTGACTTAGATCAAAAGTGAGTTTTGAACTAAAATTATTTCAAAAGTTTTTATTGCTGGTGTTATAGCTGTTAACCTTTCTGAAATGATCCGTGGCACTGACGCTCTCCAGATGCGGAGAAACTCCACCTTTGTTCATAACCACTTCTCCAGCCCCAGCTGGCCCACTTTGGCCCAAGGTTTTTTTCGCGGGCCAAAAATCCTGGGCCGTTGGCCCCGAGGAAACACCGATGGGACATGATTAAGCACCGGAACTGGCCATGGCATGCACTGGCACGCCTGCTTTTGGCTTGACAGTGGAAATGCGGCTATTGCTAATATAGTCTGTTACATCAGTGGTCCAACATTAATGTTATGAAGCCATGAGAATACTTTTTTGTGTGCAAAGAAAACAGTTAATTCGACAGTTTCTTCTCTTCTGTGCACACTTCCGTTCTTCTGTTCTTCTCTTGTGCCATGATACTCTCGTAAACACACGTCGAAGACTGACATTAAAGAGAAGAATCAAATAAACTTGTTATTTTTGTTTTCTATGTGCACAAAAAGGATTTGCATAGCTTCATAAAATTAAAACACTGATGTCACATGGACTATTTTAACAATGTCCTTACTATGTTTCTGAGTCTTGAAAATGGTAGTTGCTTTGCTGTCTATTGAGGGTCAGATTTCGCTCAGAAGATAATATCATCATCTTAATATGACTGCATTTTTATGAGCGTTTTTTCAGCATGAACAATGAGTTTTGACAATGTAGGTGTAGTTTTGATTCAACTTTGGAACTAGTTTTTTCATTTTTTTTCTAATCCCTATCCACCACAGCTGTGCCAGAGACAGATGTCCCTGTGGATGCCAACCTCATAGAGTTTGAAACAAAGTGAGTTGGCCGTGTGTTTCGTTCACAGACTCATGCTTTCGTGTGTTTGTGTAACATAACTCTCGTTTCTTTTTGTCTTTTAGTAATTTCTCACAGGATGATGACTTTGTGTTTGAGGACTTTGCGAGGCTCAGGCTGAAGGGAATGAAAGACGAAGAGGATGATCACTTCTGCTAATGGCCCTTCCACACACACACACACACACACACACACACACACACACACACACACACGACACGGTGTGGAGGTTGTAACCGGGTGACAGGGGTGGGGTGTCAACCTGCCAGTACTCTCATACCTCTGCTCCACTGGGCCCATCTGATAGAGTGGAGCACTTACTGATATTTCAGAGCCTCTTTCTTTCTTTTCTTAACTCTTTCTTTGTCTTTTGGCCTCCTTTTCACACCATTTTAGCATCGGTGATGTGGTCTTTTATCTGACCTCCTGTTTCTCTGGTCATATGAACCACTTCACTATGATGCTTAGTTGTTGGATATAAAGACTGAGGAAATGGAGGGAGAAACTGATGGGTCTTCTAAACATCAATGTATTGTTGGTGGGCAAAAGGGTCCATTGATTCAGGGGTGAATATATTTTTTAATTCTTTCTTTACCTTTTTTCGTTTCCTTTCCTTTATTTCTTGTCATCATATTCCCACTTATATATAAAGTGGGGATTAATAGCTATGTAATTATGGTATATGTTCTATGTTATTTCATTGTACAGTGCATACACTGTTCACAAACACCATAGGGAACTTGAGTTTGGTGTTAATTTTATTCCACTTTCCTATACCTGTAATCTGATCCATCCATACTTGCTTAGCAGCTTTTATGTTATAGTTATGTAAAATGTATACATATCATAAAAAATATGTAGTAACAGTTTTCTGTGCACTTAATGTGCACGCAATACTCAAATAATTAAGGACGTGGCATTTTTTTTAGTGGAAAAGTAGTTGGCAATACATGTCGGGACACAAGCATCTGGTTTCTTATTGTACATTTTTGCATTTATTCCACATGTTGAGTTGTAGATTATGTGAACACTGCAACAAGTCTTCAGTGCGAAGTTAGCTTGAAGATTAAACAAGAGGACAGGGACAAGCTCAGTATGTGCCACACACACACAACATAATTCCTCATTATTTGTGCCTGCCAAACTTTATTTGCCAAAATGTGATGATTTATAATGTTGCTTGTAAGTTAAGCTCAGTTGGGTTGAAAATCTCATGCTCATTCCATGTTTTAGTTCACAGAAACTGTTGATGTAACCATTGGACTGCCAGAAATATTTTGATGATGGTTATTTTAAAATCACGTTTATAGCATGATTTCCAGGAAATTTGACTTTTTACTCTTGTTCTCCCAGGATCAGCCCTTTCCTATGACATTCTGCATAGTTTACTACTGAACAATGGCAAATTTACTTATGTTACAATATGTACAAGGAAGTAACATTTTGCAGTGAAAAAAGTAGAGCTCCCATTGAAGGACAAAAAGCTATCTCTAAAATAAAGGATTGCTTTAAAGCACCCATAAAACCCTGCCAACGTGCATACTTGCTTAGATTTCAGCTTTCATGTGCCCTTGAGTTGAAGATGAGGTCGTGTCTGTCTTGCTTGGTCCTTTTCTGATGTATAATTGCTGTATAATTGTTTTATGTACAGTTTGGAGTCATCAGTGCAGAATCATAAAAACCCAGCTGCGCAGGTAACTGTTCTGCTACCCACTATCCTATACATTCTAGTACTTCATAACACAGGGATGTAAACGATCAAAGTCAGTCATGATGTGTTTCCTAATCCTATATTATAATACAGAACTGTGACAGGATATATTTTATTTTAAATTCAAAATTATTTTTTTATGATGATGAACCCGATCAATCAAACCATAAAACCTTAAGATTCATTTTTCTTTAGCAAAATATTCTCATGAGTCTGACTGTCCAGTAAACATCAAAGGAGAATGTCAAGTTGGTGATTTTGAATTGTGGACTACTTTCTTCCCCAGACCAGCAGCCGATTGATTAATTCAGTTTGCCAGTGTCTACAATCCAGTGATTCACATAATGTATTGCATTATTTCATGCAGACTGACACCCAAGTGTCTATTTTTACTCATTTATAATAATAGTAATAGTATAGCCCCCAGATTTTTACAGATGACACCTCTCTATTCAATGACATATGTCTAAACCAATAATGGGTAATGCTCTGATTTTTATTAATTATATTCTTTATGATTTTGTTAAGAAAATTGTGAATAGTTTATAAAAATTATATATGACTAAACACATTATGTGGAGTTATGATGGCAGATCTGAAATCTTCAGATTTCCTTCAGAAAAGAAAAAGAAAAATAAAACTGTAATAGGTTGACCTAGTTCTAAACCAGCTGCAATAACATGCTTTGACATTGATCATTGAGATCTAATCATTGCAAGAGAGTAGTTCATTATATTAAATTATCTATTGGTTGCTACATGCACATTTATTCACCTTCCTCTAAAGAAATTAATGCCTTAACTCGAGTGGGAGGGAGGCTTTTTACAATAGATGAGTTTATTGTCTGTCTAATATTGAGTGCTTTGCCAGAAAACTGCATGCGTTCTTGAGGTGACTGAAAGGTTTGGGAATGCTGTAGCCTACTGTTGTAATGACACGTTCTTATGCCATCATCTTAATGTAAAACTTGTTATCTCAATGGAGCCTGTTTTGATTGCAGATTCAGTCGGATCTAAGCATTTAAGTGTCTTAATAAATATTTTTAAGCTACTTCTCACAGCTAAAATTGATAATGAATAAATAAAAGATACACTACCAGCCAAAGGTTGGGAAACATCTACTTATTTCTTCATTCTTACTATTTTGTACTAAATAATACAATCATTAAAACTGACTGACAAAAATTTTAAGCACTTTAAGGTTTAAATTTGTAAAGACGTTTATACTTAGATATAATTAATATTTGTCAGTTCTAAGTAATTAATGTAAGATCACAAGGTTTTTTACATAATAAAAAGCATTACTGTGTCCAAACCTGAGTCTGGTAATTTGCTTCCTGCTCAAAAAAAAAAAAAAAAAAAAACAAGTTACAATGTATAAACAACATTTTATTGACTAAAATGACATCATTTTAAATCAATGGAGATATTTTAAGTAACGTTAGGCCTACACTGTTTATTTTAAGCATTTTGGGGGATAAGAAAACTTTTTTATGATCTAACAATCCTGTATCCGCCTCTTTCTGTAAAGGCAGATTATACCGAAAAAAATAACATAAACTAATTTTTTTAAATACCAAAATTACTCAAGGTTTGTCTACACATATCTACGGTATTTTATTAGATTAGAAGCTGACGCTACGTGTTGACGTCAACCGAGCTACACTCGTCGCGGGGTTTTCGCGTCATACAGGGCGCTAAGATGGCTTCAGCGGTTTGGCTGCATGGCCCCAACATAACGCGCTTAACAGAAGGACTGGTGTCTGTCCTAAAGGAGGATAGACCTGAATATTTACCTGCGCTTCTAGCAAACTACCGTGAGCATGGAGTGGTCGGGGCTCAGGTAGGGCCGAGGTCTTGTGTTAACGTGCGACGCGAGTTAGTGTGCGCGCTTCCTTGGTTTAAATGGAAGCTTTATGGTTAACGTTATGTGACTTTCTTAGTTTGCAGTGTATACAATGTCTATATCAATACGAAACGTAATTATGATTTAATGATATGTCTAATGACCAGTGTGCTCGTTTCTGTGGTAACTGAGCTGGTAGTTATGTTCACGGTTTCATATGTAACGTAGTCTTCTCTTCTCCTATAACGGCTCTGTGTTTAATTTGAAAGCATACTGAGGAGATGTTCGTCTGTCTGTTTTTGTTAGTGACACTGGTTTGAATGGTTTTTCAGAGCACGGGAGCTGTGGGTGGTCTGGTGGGCATCAGTAATGCACGGCTCGGGTCCAGTAAGACCAGGTGAGCTGTCAGAAAACTCAAATCTTCTTATTTTTCACCATATCTTCCCAGCCCTTGTCATTGCATTTTTCATAAAACATTTAAATAAATTTCTTGCATTGCCAAATCCTATCAATGCTCTTAGTCTTAAAAAACTCTTAATTTATTCTTTATTTCACACTTTTCTCTGAGTTCTAGATGTTACTGCTGCCTTATGTCCAAAAGTTTTATTAGAACAAGCATTATTTCAACAAGGAAATGGATTGTTACCCAGTGTCACTTTCTTTATGTTTCAGGATCAAAACCAAAGGTAGTACATAATTCTTGATAGAGAATAGAACAGATAAAAATATATAAAAATCTAATTATTTATATTCCACATGCATACATACATAATATATTAGACCAGAAGTTTCAGAAAAAAAACACTGCTGCCTTAAAATGATTTGCATCTTTTTATTACAACCAACTGCAAGCTATTATTCAGATCTTCCTCCACCCAATCAACCGATGATTAGATTCAAGTTTTCTTTTTCGATAATCCCTTTCACTCCGAAGTACACCAAATATGAAAAAAAAGGATCTGTCGCTACTTGTTTCCTCTTGACTTTATGTGGACGTGATGATGTGTGTTTCAGGTTCGAAGGTCTCTGCCTCCTGTCTGTGCTGGTGAAGGACAGTTCGAGTGAAGTCTTCCAGCAGCATTGCCTTTCATGGCTGCGAACTCTGCAGCAGGTCATTCAGGTGAGAGATGTCTTCAGAATCAGAAATTTGCTTTCTGTTCTCTTGCCTGGATCCACTTGATAGGTCTTTCCTGATTTTATCCAGTTCTGTAAGATTTAGTAATGTATCTGCTGTTGTTCTCAAACACACAGTCGCAGGCCCCTCTCCCCACCGTGCAGCTTGCTGTGAGTGTGCTGCAGGACCTGTTGCAGTATTCATCCCAGCTGCCAGAGCTGGCTAGGGAGGTGGGACTCAACTCCATCCTGGGCATCCTGACCTCCCTGCTCAGTCTCAAATCTGAGGTAAAAATGCCTGTGTGTCCATTTCACATTTAGATTTAAATCAGTTAAACTGTAGCCCTGAATCAAATTAATTTTGTACTGTTATGTCATTGGGTATTTCTTCGTTAAAGGTGAGCATGTTTACTTGTGGAAAGTGTTGTCCTCATATATATATATTCAGTTGTATGTATATACATACATACAACTGAAAGGTTTGGGGTCAATACTTTCTCTGCTGTCGCTGAATAATAAAAAAAGAACATGCATGAAACAAATGTTTTTTTTTGTTTTTTGTTTTTATAAAAATGTAAAAAATAAAATAAAAAAAACAGCATTCATTAAATTATCCAGAACAATTCTGTCATGTTTTCACGAAGATTTTAAGCAACCCAACTGTTTTCCATATTGTTAATTATCTTGAAAATTAAGTTAGTATATTGCAATGATTTCTGAAAGATCATGGGGCACTGTCGTCTGGAGCAGTGGCTGATGTAAACCCAGCTTTGCCATCACAGGAGTAAATTACATTTCAAAATAGAAAACCGTTATTTTAATTTGTAGTAATATTTTGACCACATTTTATCGCATGTTTCATCAAATAAGTGCAACTTTAATTAAAAATAAACCTTACTGACCACAAACCTTTAAACAGTATTTTATATTGTTTGTTAAACTGGGAAAATTTTAATTTATTTTGCCACACAGCAACAAAATAAGTGTTTTTTTTTGTTTTGTTTGTTTTTTGTCATAGTGCCACCTAGTTGCTATGAAAGGAATGATGGCATGTATGATCTACTACCCACGGGCCTGCGGATCTCTGAGGGTCAGTATAACCAATAACCATTAATGATACTTTTTTTTCCAGTTACTTTGTATTGGAATAATCTAATCATTGTCCTTTACAGGAAAAGCTTGGAGCATATTTCCTGTCTAAGATGGATTCGGATAATCCTAAAGTGCAAGAGGTTAGTTACATCTGCTTGTGGAATTAAATGATAATGTGTGTAGCTAATAGCTCAAAACAACTTAATCAAAATTTCTGCATTGTAATTCTCATTTTTATTCATTGTAAGGTGGCTTGTGAATGTTATGGCCGATTGCCCTGTCTCGGCGGGGTGTTGGAAAGAGGGGGAGGAGGGCGCAGGGCTGAGGGCTGGACCAATCAGCTGCACTGCCTTCTAGCATCAGCCAACGGCATGCTGGGACAGCTGTACCAGGGTGCAGAAACAGGTATGGGGTGTGTTCTGGGTATTTGTGTTGTACTGAGAGAAACATTTGTTAATTTCTTGTCATTTTTTTGTGACGTCACTGTTGCAGAAGGAACAGTGCAATATGAGGGTCCTGGTATTGAACTGCCTTTCCCTCCCCTGGATGACGTAGATCCCCTTCTGATCCTTCAGCTCCATCATCGTTATAAGGCCATTTGTCTGGCTATTAAACACACTCTTAGGTATTACTGATGTTATGTGGCTTAATTCTTGGTATTTGTATAGCTGCTTTTTCCGTTCTGTTGAGCTTAGTTAAATTTTTATGAACATTTGAGACATTGGGCCATATTAGTGAGATGTACAGGTGAATCTCAAAAAATGTGAATATCATGGAAAAGGTCTTTCTTATATTCTCGATTCATTGCACACAAACTGAATTACATTACATGTACATTTAGCTGAAGCTTTTATCCAAAGCGACTTACAATTGCTATATATATATATATATGTCAGAGGTTGCACGCCTCTGCCAACACCACCCCTAACTAAAATATTTCAAAAGTTTTTTTTTTTTTTTTTTGAATTTTGATAGTTATGACTTACAGCTTAGGGATAAACAATTCAGTATTCATTTTGAGTTTAAATACTGTGTACCTCTTGGGCTAGTTTAGAACATGCAACCCCACTTATGGGAAAGACTACTTACTTGACAGTTGTCCAGAAGATGATCATCAGCCTTGGGAAGATTGTCTGGAAAAGCTGATTCAAGAACTTGGGAGTGCTTCACAAGGAGTAGACTGAAGCCGTAGTCAGCGCATCAAGTCACCACACTCAGACGTCTTCAGGAAAAGGGCTACAGCTGTCACATTTCTAGAGCCAAGCCATGATGTTGATCCATTGTGTTTTATCAAGTCCAAAGGCAATGCAGCCATCCACCAGGAGATTTTGGAGCTCTGTATTGTTCCATCTGCTGACAAGCTTTGAGATGCTGATTTCATTTTGCAGCATGACTTTAGCACCTGCCCACAGAGCCAAAACCACTTTCGAGTGGTTTGATGACCATGATATTACTGTGCTTGATTGGTCAGTCAACTCACCTGACCTGAACCTCACAGAGAATCTGTGGGGAGAATCTACAGAGGAGCTGAAGGCTGCTATCAAAGAAACCTGAGTTCCAGTAACGCCTCAGCATTGCCACAGGCTAAACGCCTCAATGCCACGCCGCATTGAAATAGTAATTCATGCAAAAGGAGCCCCAACCAAGTATTGAGTTGTATAACTAAACCTGTTTTGGAGATCTTGAACATTTCTGTTGTTTTTGATTGATCTTTGAGAAAATATTCACATTTTTTGAGATACTATATTTTACATTTTCCTAAGCTGTAAGTCATAACCATCAGAATTGAAACCAAAAACTCTTGAAATATTTCAGTTTGTATTCAATGAATGTAGATTATAAGAAAGTTTGCTTTTTTTAAGTTAAATTACAAAAAAATAAAGAACTTTTCCATGACATTCAAATGATTTGAGGTGCACCTGTATTTCCCTGTCACAGTGCTGATCCTGCATCTTCAGTCCGTCTACCTGTTCAGCATGTTCTCAATTTCGTGTGTCGAGCCCTGGCAGTCAACACAAAGAGCATCGTAAGGCTTTAACTCTCTTTATGTTTACATGCACATTAATGATGTTAAAACGAAAAGTCACTGTTCATAAAATATTCATTGAATTTGCTTAATGTTGGACACTAACTGAAGGAGTTTGTTTCAGAGTCCAACAGGAGAGGGCTGTCTGAGGCTGATGGTTTTACCCTCTGTACACAACGACACTCTAGAGCTTCTCTCTGCTCTCATCAAGGCGTAAGCAGACACACACACACACATTTTCTCAGCTGTCTCAATGGGGAAATTCCAAGCCCTGGGTTTTTTTATATATATATATATATATATATATATATATATATATATATATATATATATATATATATATATATATATATATATATATATATATATATATATATATATATAAAAGCTTTCTGCATTTTATTTGCCATTTTGAAAAACATTTTTTTTTTCTGCAAAATATGGTTAAGTAGGTACACACACCATTGCCAGCTATTTTTCACAAATAGTGTACAGCACAGGGCCTGAAAAAAAATTGCCCTTTTAAGTCAACAAATCCACATCCTCAGTAAATCATGGAGGAGTTCCAACAACACAACTTTCATGTATTTAATATTATATAACATTAATTGTGTGACTACTTAATTTTTGATTAAAGAATTAATGTATGTTGGTGGTTGCTGATTAAATTTACAAAAGTAGCTGATCAGTTGTAATGGCTTTTTTGTGTGTGTGTGTGTGTGTGTGTGTGTGTGTGTGTGTGGTACAGTGTGGGTGGTGGACTGATCCAGTATAGCAGTGTGCTCACAAGGCTTTTCTCACAATCTCTGTCTGCATGGACACCTCTACCTGAGGCCAGTCTGGGCCAGCAAAGAGCATACAGGTATTACTGGGACTGAATAATTAAATCTGATCCTTTTTGTG
Organism: Carassius auratus; assembly: GCF_003368295.1. Taxonomy (NCBI): domain Eukaryota; kingdom Metazoa; phylum Chordata; class Actinopteri; order Cypriniformes; family Cyprinidae; genus Carassius; species Carassius auratus. Next base: position 9,257,420 of record NC_039249.1, on the reverse strand, counting down.
CTTTGTATTAACAATAATCTTGGCCACTCTGACCATTGGTGGTCAGACATGATTAACTTTTATTAGCATTTCTGAAATACTTTTCCTTTGAACACTTAATTACGTTTCATTGTGACATAGTAACACACCGCTATTGTGAATAAAACACAAAGTATGCTCGCTTAGTTATTTTAGCTAAGTGTCCAACCTTTTGACGATATGTTCTGTTTTACCAACAGTTCAGTGCGAGTGACTGTGTACCGTACCATTGAACTGTGGGTAAGAGTAGGAGGTGCCTCTCTGCTTCAGGCAAGCCCCTCTCACACAGAATTACTTTTCACTCATTTGATGGGTGACATCACACCAGCATCAGAAGCAGTCAAGGTAGGTTTAAGGGTGTTTGAAACACAAACATCTTGGGCAATAAAATTAGAGATGAGCTTCTCCTGGGGAAGATGGGTGTTTAATCTGAAGAACTGAATATTTATATTCTGCCAGAATGCACTAAATTAATCAATTGACAGTAAAATTTCCATCTTTTTTTTCTTTCTTAAATCATCATCACTGAATTGCCTCACAGTTTCTAAACTAAATTAAGCAGCACAGTTGTTTTTAACACTGTTAATATTATGACATTTTTGGAGCATCAAATCAGCATATTAGAATAATTTTTGAAGGATCATGTGACACTGAATACTGGAGTAATGGCTGCTGATTGTTCATATTTGTTATCATAGAAACAAATTGCATTTCACTATATATTACAATTGAAAAACTATTTAAAATTGCAATGTTACTTTTTTTTTTTTTACTGTTCTTTTGATCAAATGAATGCAGCCTTGGTAAGAGTGTGAAACTGACTCCAAACGTATCACATGGTCACTTTGTGCATTGTCATCTCGTTTTTTAGAACATTTTTGATGAAAATGAATTCAATAAATTTTCCATTTCTTTCTCCAATGGTTCTTTCATTTGTTGTTTAGCTTCGTTCCGGACAACAGTCACAGTCCATGAATGATCTGATTGGTTCTGCTGGCAAGTCAGGTCCTCGTCGTTCGAAAGGATTGGGAATGGGAGATGGTATATCACTACAGAGGAAAGGAGATGTGCTAGCCAATCAAGACACGTGTGTCGCTGCTCTTCGGGGTGAGCATTCAGTTAAGATCAGTGATTTTAAAATTTTACTAGCGGAATGCACTTACTGATGATGGATGATTCCTTTACAGCATTAAGACAGATAATATTGACCAGTGGAACTTTGTTGAAAGAAGATCTGCATAAGGTCTGTTCATGTTTTTTTTGTTTTTTTTTAGGTCTTTTTATGTTACAAGTATGGAAAGTTGTGTTTCATGTTAATCTCCCTTGTTAGAGGATCCAAGACCTGGTGGTGCCTCTGTGTGTGCGTCTGCAGCAGCAGTCTCACTGTCTGCTGGAGGTAGGTGCTGTCAGTGGCCAGTATGGCAGCCCCTCTCCTCGCCGAGAGCTCTACCGCCTCTTACTGGCACTTGTGCTGGTGCCCTCTCCCCGCTGGCCTCCTCCCCTCTCCTGCGCAGTGTCTGCCTTCAGTCACGGTCGGCGAGATCGCAACATCATGGTGAGTGAACATCCCTGACTAAAACCTTTTCTCAAAATTTTCTTGCCCAAGTCACTTTTTCAATTGGTCTCTCAGTTTTCATAGATATATGAAGTCAGTTCCCATCAAACTCAATCAGATGATCCAGAAAAATAACACATTATAAAATGAATGTTCAGTTTGACGACCAGAAAGTGTTGAAAAAGCAGAAGCACTGCAAAAGGCCCAAGAGTTAAATAATTGCATGTGGTAATAAGAGGGTGTTCACACTTAAAAGGGCATTTCAGTGCCACTTTATAATTAGGTTTAACTATGAACTAATATGAACAATTTTACTGGATTTGGTAACTTATAAATATTCTGTCACTCACTAATTTGCTTATCTTTAATACATGAACTTAAATGTATAGAACTTTGAATGTTTTAATATTAGACATTAATATTAACAACTTGACCACATTATATGTAATGAATAATGCAGTTATGGTTAATGAACTGAACTGTGTTGTAAAGAGTTCCAAGTATTTCTTATGGTATGTCAGACAACTTCAAATAGACTTATGCCTATATATGTCTTCATACGTTTACACACAGTGATTTGTGAAATCAGTGTACCAAAATGTCTTGGTTATTATACATTCTAGTTTGAACAATTTAATGGCACCCAACCTGTCTGAATGTACAAACATAAAAAATGTCAGTATACAGTGATTGACGTAGACAGACATTCATTTTGACATTTGTATTCGCCCTTATGTGGTTGTTCGCTTTCACTGTGAAAGCACATTTTGGGTGGTGTACTGAATGTGTGCTTCAGATGACGCAGGAGACTGTAACTGGAGACAGTGATTCATGTTTACAAAAGTGTGAAGGAAAGTATTGAGAAATTAAAAGGAACGTTACACCTAGCAAACTGGTTCTTTTATTGTCTCCAAAAGCTAAATTTAGCCTATGTTATCACTAGAACATAAACTGCAAATTGAGCGTGGCCCTGGCATAGAGTTGTATCTGTCTGTGGTTCATTACACCGCTATCACATTTCTTAATTTAGCCAAAAAAGGAAACTTGTGCCTTTTATTTAACCTCATGTCATTCCAAACCTTTTTTATTTTTAGGAAGGTATTTTGAAAAAAGTATGTTTTTGTTTCTTTTTCTTGTCCATATAATACACAATTGTTTCCTATCTATCGATTTGACATTCTCTGTGGCGATGATTAAAACTTTAGAGTCATAATCCCTGTCGAAATCAGCTGGTCATGTCTTGACCAATTGAATTCCATAATCGTTTTCTCGATCACAGCTACTTTTCAATCTTTGCAATTGGCCATAAGGTATGTTTTCAATTTGAATTCAGTTACTGTCACCCTGTTGAACAATGGTGAAATTGTCTCTTTCATTATGTGTTGGCATAGTCAAATTTGTACTCCCCTCACATAATGTGACTATCGGCAGTTTCTTGGTGTTTCCCTACAGGTATCGTCATTCTGTGCTGAAGCTCTGACTATATGCAACACCCTTATTCATCCTCGCACACCTTCAATCTCTCTCCCTCTCACCCCTCTAACTCTCAAATCAACCCCAACTGCCCCTGTACTTGCCTCTGGCCAAAACTCCTCACTGTCCATCCCTACCCTCCTTGGTGGTCCTGCAACAGGGTCTTTCCCTGCCAGACATCCCATGGGCTTAGGTCCCGCTACCCTGCTTGGTTCTTTGGAGAACCATCTACCTTTGGTTCCTCCAGTTCTTCCGACCCCAGCAGGCTCTACGGCCATTCCAGGTGACCTACTGCTCTCTCCAGCCCAACCGGGTGAACTGGCAGGTCTTGGAGCCCCTGAAGGTCAACGACAAGTTTTTGTCCGCTACGACAAAGAAGAACCGGAAGATGTAGAGATCTCTTTGGAGAGCGATTCTGATGATAGCGTGGTAATCATGCCAGCGGGTATGATGATGGAGATGCAAGATGGAGTGGTAAATGCACAGTCATTGTCCCAGTCAGCAGTTCCTGCCATAGGTGGCCTGCAGCCTTCTGCCCCTATAGTGGGTGAGGTAGGATCGGTTGACACTTCGCTACCTAATGAGCTGCCCACCTCCATTCCCCTCCAGATTCTACCAGCAAACGCCAATAACATTAACTCTTTCCCTGGACCGAGCCAGACAGCCCAGCTTGTGTCTCTGGTGCCGCCTCTGAACTCAACTACAGCTTCACTCTCAGCATCACCTGCCGGACTTGCAGACTCAATGACGGGTGGTCCGCAACTTCAGCAGATGTTGATGCAGACTTCTCCAGGTGGGCAGCCACCTACGCTGGGCATGTCTTTACAGATGCAGCTTCAAAACCAGATTGCTCAGACCAGCCGTCAGCTCCAGCCGCAGCCCCCAGCAAATGAGGTGGACCAGAATGTCATCAACATCAACAGCTCAGATGATGAGGAAGAGGAGGAAGAGGAGCTGGAGGAGGAAGATGAATTAGGAGAGGAGGAAGAGGAGGAGGAGGGCCTGGAGGATGACGAGGAGGAAGAGGAAGGCAGTGACTTAATTGATGAAGAGTACTGTGAGGATGAGTTTGACTATGATGACGAAGAGGATGAGGAAGAAGAGGGAAGTGAGGAGATCCAGCCGTTGGAGGGAGACAATGACAGAGCGATGATGGGCGAAGGGGAGGCAGAGGTCATGATCGAGGCAGAGCAGCAAGGGATGGAAATGTTCTGCATGGAGAGAGAGCGAGAAGTAGAACCAGGGATCGAGGAGATGGAGGGTGTGAGGAGTGTCTATGCAGATGAAAGAATCAAGGACAAGGGGACCTTGGAGGAAATTGAGAACATTGGAGCAGTTGAGAGAAATGAACCTGTGGTTGACAAGGATCAAATAGAGAGTCTTGTAATCAGTGGAGATGCAGAAGGCCCTGAAGAGAACACCAGAGTGGAGGTAGTTGAACCTGAAGTGAAAACATGTGAGCAGGAAGTGGCAAGACCAGAAGATCCTGCGGAAGATGCTGGGCCGTCACAACAGGGTCAGGAATTGACTGTAGAAGACGAAGTTCAAAAGCAAGAACCAGAATTAAAGCCCGAAGACACAACCAATGTGCAGAGTGCACCGTCCACGTCCGAGCAAGAGGTGTTACAGAGTGCAGAGGAGACGGAAGAAGAAGAGGGAGAGAAAGAAAGCAGTGAACAGGGAGACGATACAGAAGCAAGGGGCACAAAGAGGAAAATGGAGGATCGCGAGGAGGGAGAGTCTTCTGAGCAAGGAACCGAAAAGAAAAAGGTAACTGAGTAATGTCTAGCCCTGGTGATTATTCCTGAATTCTCCGAATAAATCGCCCATAGCCACACAGGCTCGGATTGATAAAAAAAAAATACTCAAGCCCCAAATTAGCTTATTAGAATCTGCTGATATTTCTGGCAATGAAGCCCTGAGTGATGGCTGCTAAAAAATGGCAGCTTTGCTATCACAAAAATAAATTACACTACAAATTGATAAAATAGAATAAAGAATTTTTAAACGATAGTATTTCACAGTATTAATGTTTTTGATCAAATAAAAAAGCATAAATGAGCACAAGAGACTTATTTAAAAAAAATAATTCTTACAGACCCCAATCTTTTGAATGGTAATGTGTTTTTTGTTTATCTTAGTACACTGAGAAACCAGTGAGAAACCAATGTTGTGTTCTCAGCATTACTGTAAATGTCAGCGATCTCCGTGATGACTGTTAAATGTCACCCTTTCCAAGTAATCGTATTTCCTTAAATAATGATGATTGTTACTGACACCGTAATGCATGAACATGCATGTGGTATGTACAACAGCAAGGATTCACATTACATCAGCATGTGCATGAAGTAGCTTCTGGCATCAGTTTGGATTAGTTAATTAAACAGTTCAGTGGTTGTAATGTCTTTTGTACACAGTGTATTCTTGTTAACTTCTTGACTTAGAATGTTTATTCTAGTAATAGCATATGAACAATATGTTGCTTATTCAGAGCATTCTCTCTAACTGACTCTCTCCTCTTGCTCAATCTCTTTTACAGATAGATGAGGCAATGGCTTCTATGCTGGCTGACTTTGTTGACTGTCCACCAGACGATGATGATCGCGGAGCCTCCCAGTCACAGTCCTAACATTACCAAACTTCTCATTCACTCAGTTGTCACATCAAAGCAGCTTTCCAATGAATAGTCAGAACCTGAAAGGTCACATTTTACTGATACTGTTGCCTCAAACTCCGCTGTAGTTGCTAGAACAGCTCCAAATCGGTTTCTTTGATGAAAGCGTTTTAGGTCTTCATGCTAAAAGAAATCCCAATACCATTGATAATGTTAAAAAAGGCAAAAAACGTTCATAAGTTGAGATTAATAAACTTTTAGGTGGTCATGATTGGTGTTTTTTTTCTTTTTTCTGGCAGCTTAACCACAAGTATGGTGATACAGTAGTCACAAGTATTCAAAAGTGCTTTTATCAGTTGGACAGTATGATTAATGTGTTTTATGGACTCTTTATTTATTTTTTTTTGCATTATCATTTGTATATGTAACACACACTTTCCATTGTGTAAAAAAAAAAAGAAAAACAATCATGCAATAAAGAGGATCTGTTATGGCACTTTGTTCATAGTTTCTGTTGAAATTTTACACGTAATGTTATAATGTGGAAATGATATTGAGTCTGGCACAACAGCAGCTTGGTGTGAGACGTCTACTAAACGGTGAACTCTTCAGACGTGGAATGCAAAACAAGGCCACAGAAATGCATTCATTATCCTATATAAAACAAATTATTTCCTGAACTCTTGCTCTTGCTTGACGTCCTCTGTATTTTTTGGTTCTACAGTATGTTCCTTTTTAGTTCTCATTAGTGATATAATTTTAAAGGATGGTGTGATTAGATAAAAGTGCAGCGCCCTCGCGTGTTGTCTTAGAACACATATCAGAAGTCTTATATTATCACGTTTAATTATGATAACATATCTCATGCAAAAATGCACTAGCTCGGTATATCTTGAATGTGGTTAATTTTTCAAGATATGTTTGCTGTAAGAAACTATGTACTTCATGAGGTTAAATGTACACATAGAGCAGGAATCTCCAACCCTGATCCTGGAGACCTATCATCCTGCAGACTTCAGTTCCAACCCTGCTCCAACACACTTGTCTGTAATTATCAAGTAGCCATGAACACCTTGAAATGGAAATCTTTTGTAACATTATACTGATGTTTAATCCCACACTTTTGAACAGCAGTGCCATAAAACGTATCCGAGGACAACTATCAGAAAAAGGGACGTGCTTACACTGCACCACATCATGTCCGTCATGTACTTCCTCAACACCAAATACGTTTTGCATATATTTAAGCCTTCTGCCAAGACTAAATGCACACATGCTCAACCTGAAAGTTTTTAAATGTTTTTTTTTTTTTGCACTCTGTATGTTTTAATGACATTTTAAGTTTATATGTTATGTAAAACCCTGAAACGTCTGGTAATAAAAGATATTCAGGACCAAAAATTGAAATGATAATGTGAAATAAACCACCAGAAAATAAATGAAATGTCTTGGCATTTGCCAGAACACTGTAAAAAAGTAAAATATTGCTTGTAATTCTGCACAGAACGGCATTCTTTACAAATAAATTCTTTGCAGTGACAAGCTTTAACACTTTGACTTCCTAACTGAAGTGTTGCTAGAAGTCTAGCTGAAATATGATTGTGCTGTCTCAGACAGTTCATGTGAACGTTTCACATAGACTTCAGGGAGGTTTCACAAGTTCAGTACAAAAAAATATTGTTTAACCTTGTGGTTTTTCTATGAGCTAGTACTAACCACTTCCTTGAAGTTAATAGCAAAGAAAAAATGAATAAACAAACGAGGAGGTTAAAATATCAGTCCATAGAGGACTGTGACAGAAAAGGCTAAAGGGGTGGGAGAGGGGGAAGGACTGGACAGGAGGTATGAGGGAGGAGACCAGTAGAGACAGAACATTTCAAAGCAAATATCTGCCTGATTCAGTCAGTGAAACTGGAAGGTCAGTGAAAAGTCAGTTGATGTGTACAAAGGGGTTTGCAACAGGCTTAAATGAAAGAAGGAAAGTAGTTGGTTGAGAAAAAAGCAAGAGAAACTACAGCAGAGGAGCAACAAAAAAAGCTAATTTTTACCACCACACCATTCTCAAAAAAAAAAAGGTAAACTATTTTTCAGATTTCTGTCAATTTATTTGAACACATTTAAGCAATTCCAATGGGTTTCTAATGCTTTCTGTTGATTTAAGTTAAATATATGAGTGTTTCTTCACAGGTTGCCTCACTGGTAAGTAATCTGTGAACCTCTGTCAATTGGAATAACTAGTCTGCTTTAAGCTAATTTAAGACCTTCAAGTCATATTTCCTGATGGCCATAAAATGAAGTTGTTTCTATGCTTTTAGGCTATGTATGTGTGTCTGTGTGCTATATATGCAAAACATTTTATGCACCTGTACAGAGTGCAGTTTTATTAGCCAGTGTAATGGACAGATAAACGAGCTTGCTCTTAAAATATCTTGGTGAAACCAATCTGATAAAAGTTTTTCTAGATGCGTGGCTGTTGGTGAAAGATGACCAAACTTGATAAACTTGAACTAGAAAAGCGTGAGAAAAGCTACTACAACAGCAACAACTAATGAAACTCTTTATCAAATACTAAAAAAGTTTTAAGTTGTATAAACACATTAATTAACACTGAACAATAGCATATCTTAAATTAATATTTACCTAGATTAATAAATGCTGTAAAAAAAAACATTCATAATGCATAACTAACAAATAAATCTTATTCTAAAAATGTTCCCTTCTGTTCCTTATTATTAATACTGTACTGTCATATTTTTTTCCTACTGTAAATACCGCATGCACAATGGACTCTTTCTTTTCAGTTTGACTTGTGTTCTATTATAACAACAGGGAAGCTCACTAGATCAAATTACGCTGAAGTGTCTACCTGAATTTGAATCTTTTCTGTCTCATAATACATTGAGGGGTTTTGTTCTATTCAAGACCATATGCTGATCTGACTGTAGGTGTGTCTTGGTTTCGTGTTATTGGTTACCTATTATTCTGTGAAAACAGGGGATAAAGCCCAAGGGAGATCATTCTTATATGCAAGAAATCCTCTTCAAGCACTCACTTTTTTTCCACTTTCACTTCCACCATACATTGCTTTCTTTTGTAATCATCCAGTGCAGACAGAAACTGATTGCACAATACTTTGAGGCAACAGATTAACATGTGCTATAACACTCTATTAGATGGTTTAAATAGCATATTCATGATGTGGATCTCCTGTTCCACCACATCCCAAAGCTGCTCTATTTGACTGAGATTTGGTGACTGTGGAGGCCGCTTGAGTAGTGAACTCATTGTCATGTTCAAGAAATAAGTCTGAGATGATTTGAGCTTTGTGACATGCTGCATTTTCCTGCTGGAAGTAGCCATCAGAAAATGGGTACACTGTAGTCATAAAGGGATGGACATGGTCAGCAACAATACTCAGGTAGGCTGTGGCGTTTAAATAATTCTCAGTTGGTACTAAGAGGCCCAAAGCATGCCAAGTGTCCCCCACACCATTACACCACCCCCAGTCTGAACCGTTGAGACAAGGCAGGATGGATCCATGCTTTCATGTTCTTCACACCAAATTCTGACCCTACCATCTGAATGTCGCAACAGAAATCAAGATTCATCAGAACAGGCAACACTTTTCCAATCTTCTATTGTCCAATTTTGGTGAGCCTGTGCAAATTGTTGCCTCCGTTTCCTGTTCTTAGCTGACAGGACCGGCAACAGGTGTGGTCTTCTCCTGCTGTAGCCCATCTGCTTCAGGGTTCAACGTGTTGTGCGCTCAGAGATGGTATTCTGGATGCCTTGGTTGTAATGAGTGGTTATTTGAAATACTGTTGCCTTTCTATCATCTCTAGCTAGTCTGCCCAATCTCCTCTGACCTCTGACATCAACAAGGCATTTTTGTCCACACAACTGCCACTTAGTGGTTATTTTCTCTTTTTTGGGACTGTTCTCTGTAAACCCTAGAGATGTCTGTGTGTAAAAATCCCAGTAGATCAGCAGTTTTTGAAATACTCAGAACAGCCCGTCTGGCATTCGACATTCAAAGTCACTTAAATCCCCTTCCTTCCCCATTCTGATGCTCGGTTTGAAGTTTCGGTCTGGTTTTCAAGTCTTCTTCACCACATCTAGATGCCTAAATCCATTGAGTTGCTGCCATGTGATTGACCGATTAGCAATTTGTGTAACCAAGCAATTGAACAGGTGTACCTACAGTAATAAAGTGGCCAGTGAGAGCTTATCTATATATATATATATATATATATACTGTACATTTATCTGAAGACAATAAACTACAGTTACATACAATTGTATATGTATGTGTGCAGATGGAGTACAAAGTGACAGTGGCCACCGGGACCTCCGAATATTCAGGAACCAATAACTATATATACGTGACTCTGGTTGGAGAGAAAGGAGAGAGTGAGAAAACTGTGCTGGACAATCCAGGCCTAGACTTTCGCAGAGGAGCGGTGAGCAAACATAACTATTATTTCCTCTTTTCTCTCTAGAGCAGTGGAGATCTTTTTATTTTATTTACATGTGACAATGGATAATAATGCTATGAAAATAATCACATTTTCAAAAAAGAAAAAAAAAATCTCTCTTAAAAAGTAGAGTAGTAGTAAAACACACACATACACACACACACACACACCAATATTAAAATTTTGACCAATAATGTTCAGAAAAATAATGGTGTATATTTTTAAATAATAGCCAATAACTGATAAATGACTTAATTATTTTGAACTATTGTCTAAAAAATTCAGATAAAACACTAACAACTATAAACAAACATTTTAGATGATACAAGTGAATTTAGACATCATGTTATAATGCACAATATTAAAAACTCATTTTGAGATTTGTTAAATATTTAAAGGTGTTATTCAATTATTTAATTAAATGATGGCGAAATGTAATCTAAATGTACAAAATATGAAATAATCTAAATATGCAATACTGACTAATAATAATGAATTTAAACCTCTCTTATATTGATATATTCCAATCATTTTATAGGTGGATGATTACACAGTTAAAAGCACTGCTGATTTGGGTCCCCTGATACTGGTGCGCCTGGAGAAGCAGAAGTACTGGGTGGAGGATAACTGGTTCTGCCGTTATGTCAAAGTCAGTGTACCTGGACAAAGATGCAGCTATACTTTTCCCTGTTACCGTTGGCTAGTGGGAGACAAAGTGGTGGTAGAGCTGAGAGAAGGCACAGGTCAGTTATGTTGAACTGCAAATGCAATAACAACTAAGACCAATCTGAGTTCAAAATGAATCCACATGATTAAATCCTCAACTCCGGTTCCTTTTCTCTCATAGCCAAAAAGGTCAACGATGACACTTTGCCACTGGAGATATCTCACAGAAACGCAGAGCTTCAGGAGAGGCAAAAAATATACAGGTCTTCAAGGCAACTCCATACACTGAACTTATCATTACATTGCTATCTTTGTAAAGAATGTACTAAATCCTTGTTGAACTCTGTGTCTCACCTATCAGATGGCTTGCATGGGCCCCAGGCATTCCAAAATGCATTGATGCCAAGACAGAGGCCGATCTGCCCCAGGACGCTCGCTTTGACAACGAGAAGCGCAGTGACTTTGTGGGATCCCTTCACTATGCGTGAGTAAAATGCTCTATGGGGGTTTGCAGTGCAAGTATTGTTATATTAGAGTGACTTGATATTTAAAGATGCATAAGCTGATGTGTTCCCCTGTCTATGCATCATTTAATTACTATTACATTCATCTAATAACTCAATTAATTTGTACACTGTTTGGCTTCTCAGGCTTTTGGAGCTCTCTCTGAAAAAGCTGGCAATCAAGTTCGGGAAGTCCTGGGACGACCTCGACGACTTCAAAAGGATCTTCTGGAAGCTAAGAAGCCCTATAGCTGGTAACAATCGCTAAATCTTCACTTGTTTAGCTAAATGCCTAGCTTAGTTACCACAAAATATGCATTCCATGCAAATCACTTCATTTCTTAGAAAGCTCTCTTCCTAGAAAATGTCATTCTGTAACATGTTTATGTAACGCAGCTATGTTTAGGAGTCATGTATGTCATGTCACAATTTTACATTTACGCCCTCTCTTGGAGAAACTCTTGGACAACAAAAACCAATAATACATTAAAAAGCACTTACCTACTCGTGAGTCTCATGAACTTTACATGCTGTTTTAGTGTCTGAGAGAAAAATGAGCAACACGTTATCTGGAGTAAAGAGGAGACTGTGTTGTTCGTTGTTTATTGTAAAATAAACATATTTAAAATTACCATGAAAGGCATTTCAACATACAGGTGAGCAGTTCTAAAAACAGCTGGAGGTAGCTCTCTATCAGGCGCTATTTTTGTTCGACGTTACTTACCTCATAAATATGCAAATGAGAACGTAACCCAGGGGTTAGAGTTGCAGTGACGCAGTTAAATATTTAAACCTGTTTTAGCTGTTCGTTGATTGATTTTTGTTTATTGGCTTGATTTAAAATAATCATTGCAGAATCAACCTACTTACAAATGTTTCTAAATGTTATTAAATTTAATAAAATGACTTTGTGATCAATATTCTGAACAGAATACACCATGAACCACTGGAAAGAAGACTGGTTTTTTGGTTACCAGTTCCTCAATGGCTCAAACCCACGTATGATTACCAGGTGCAAAGAGCTGCCCTCAAACTTCCCTGTCACTGGAGACATGGTGCAGTCTTCTCTGATACCTACAACCACGCTGAAGGAGGAACTCAAAGTGAGAGTTTAGTGCTTATTTTCATAAACACAATGGTTTCTTGGAACAGTAGATCTAATATTTACGTTTCTTTGTCTCTCCTGCTAAAGAAAGGAAATATATTTCTGGTTGATCATGGGATAATGGATGGGATTCCTGCCAATGTAATCCGGGACAAGACACAGCACATAGCTGCCCCTATTTGCTTACTGTATGAGCATCCTGAGAAAGGTCTCATTCCCATCGCCATACAGGTACAACCTGCTGACTCGCATTTATTATCATAATGATCTGGGACGAATATAAAGCAGAATTTTCCTCAATGTATTCATACCTCCATCACTTGAAAATCTGTTTTTAAAAAAAAAGATAAAAAACATGTAAACATGAATTCTGCTGATTGTTCTTCTCCCTTCCTTTCAGCTTGAACAGAAACCTGATAAGGACACACCCATATTTCTACCTAGCGACCCACCTCTGGCCTGGTTGTTGGCTAAGATGTGGGTTCGTCACGCTGAGTTCCAGGTCTTTCAGTTGTTATCACATCTGCTTCGGACACACTTGATGGTAGAAGTGATCTGTGTGGCCACACTCCGTCAGCTGCCAGCTGTTCACCCTATATATAAGGTTAGAGGAAGTCTATAGGAATGCTTTTTAGGAAAGATACATTTGCATGTGTAGTTAGATAATCACAGTTATTTCAATATCTCTCATTGGTTAAATTAGATGTATTGTATGCTAAGGATCTTCTTTACTTTTTCTCTTATTGCAGCTCTTGGCTCCACACCTAAGGTATACACTTGAGATTAATTGTCGTGGAAGAACACAGCTCCTCTCAATGGATGGCATCTTCAAAAAGGTGAGTAAACAAATACTAAAAAATATATATATATAATCTTTTTAGCACCTTGAGCTTTGATCACTGGATGTTTAGTGGTCTTGTATCTTATCACCCACTAAAACCAGCCAACCACAACGTAACTGTAGTGTATTTTTAATTCACTAAGTAGGTCATACGTTTAAAAAAATTGTTTTTCAGGTGGTATCAACAGGTGGACAGGGACTGCTGATTCTGGCCCAGAGGGAATATAAAGTATTAACCTATCGCTCGCTCCAGCCCAAACTGGACTTCTTGGACAGAGGAGTTACTAAACTGAGAGACTATTTCTACAGGGATCATTCCATGATGCTGTGGAATGTAATTCAAAAGTAATGTATTTAAATAGGACTTCTTTATTCAGATTTAATTCTTATGCTTGTAGATGTGCAATAGATATAATTCTTTTTGACATTTGCATGTGAAAACTCACATCAGGCCTATTTCCTTAAACACTATTTTTCTCTTTCTCTTTCTCTCTCAGTTTTGTTTCAGGAATAGTTTCCCTGTACTACAAGAGTGATAGTGAAGTTGAACAGGACTCAGAACTTCAGGCGTGGATTCATGATGTGGCTGTGGAGGGCTTTGTGGATGTGCCTCATTTTGGTAAGAAATGAATGGCCTACATGACTGCATCACAGGACCCATAAATGTCCTGTAGTGGATCAAGAACCCTGGGAAGTGTATTTTTTTTAGGCTTAACATATACTCTACAGTTTGAAAGGTTGTTGTCAGTACCTTGTTTTTAAAAGAAATTAATACTTTTATTTTGAAGGATGCACTAAATCGAGCAAAAAAAGACAGTAAAGACATTTATAATGTTACAATGATTTCTGTTTCAAATGAATGGTGTAGTTTTTACGTTTTATTATAAAGAATCCTGAAAAATGTATCTTGGTTTCCACAAGAGACTATTTTGGTGAACACCGGGGACTTTTTTCCAAAAATAATTGTATCAATCTTGCCAACCCTAACATTTTGGACGCTAATAAAAATCATCCAATACAATACACAAATACATGTCACCGATATTGCATTTTAAAAATGGTCAAAAGACATCAGTGGGATAGATACACATGCTGCATGTCAGATGAACCATTTGGTCTAAATTAAACAGGAAAAGAAGTAATAAAGCACATAAAGACTTATAATACAGTGACCCCTTGTGGTCACTAGGGGAAGAAACATGTCTCATCACAATGAACTACATGAGCTGTTTGCCTTGTGCTTTTGTGTGAAGGAACTGAATACAGAGAGAGAGAAAAAGAATGAGAATAAGCAAAATAAATGGCACTTGAAATTTAATCTTACAAGTAACTATTCACGTTTCTTGCATGTCAGGCCTAGCCAGTGAGCTGAAGACAAAAGAAGAACTCATCACACTGTTAAGCGTGGCGATCTTTACCAGCACAGCACAACATGCAGCCACCAACAATGGACAGGTAACTAACACATCACATTTGATCAAATTTAAATTATTTCTCACTATACTGAATGCAGGTTACCAGACATGAAGTGTGTTACCTAAAAATCAGTTTACAAGGCATTATCAATTTGGTCTCCCTCTCTGTACTGTAGTTTGATTGGTGTGCATGGGTTCCCAACACACCCTGCACCATGCGGCACCCTCCACCAAAAGACAAGGATGCTGTCACCATGGGCATGATCATGGACACCCTCCCTGATATCAGCCAGTCCTGTGTGCAGATGGCCATCACATGGCACTTGGGCAGAGCGCAGCCGGATGCGGTGAGTCAACAGCACAGGCCGTCACAACTGTGCCTTTATTTTATTATTTATGCTCGTACAAGTACAATATAATTCATATTTCTAAGTAACATGGGACTATATCCATCCAAAGTAAATTTCCTTCCATTAAAATTAATTAGCCTTTAACAGATTATCACAGTGATGACTTTAACAGTTGTTTCCTCTCTTTTCTTCAGATTCCAATGGGCCAGTATGTGGAACAGTACTTTACTGAGCCTGCTGCTTTGAGGGTGATTGATAAATTCAGAAAGGAGCTGAAAGAACTGGAGGAGCAGATAATAGCTCAGAATGAGGGACTGGAACTGCAGTACCTCTATCTGTGCCCAAGCCGCATGGAAAATAGCATCACCATTTAAAGAAAACACTCAGTCCAAATTTATGTGTATATGCATCTGGGAGAATTTTCCTGAGCTAAATCTTAAAGTTAGCACACATTCAGATTACACTCAAAGTCTTTTTTTTGTGCCTTTCCTAGCTATAACTGAGACCTATGCCTTTCTCAGGAATGATGGCAGAAATACTGTGACATAATTATGTAATTTGTTTAGTTTGTAACACTTTTTAAATAATTAAGTAGTTTTATGTTTTCTACCTTCCTTTTCATGAGCAGAATTTTTTTTTTTTAATTTTCAAAAAAAAAAAAACCTTTGTCAGAAGCCACTGTTTGAGTGGTGCTGAACTGAGTTCTGTGGATTTTTACTCACTGCTGTAGTTTCATACACGTCATCAGCCTTGAGACAGACTTCATATATAGCCTTCTTCCAGATGAGGACAGTGAATCATGCATTACAAAACTTTTCCTATAGCTGTTTTAAAAACATGCATTGTACAGATACTTTCCATAGCAAATAAAATGTTTTTCATTATTTGTATTGAATTTTTTAATCCCATTTAACCTTCAGTACTTAAGCATGAGAGTATTTGTTTCCAGTTTCCAGTTATTCATCTAAAATTTTAAACCCATGTTGACTGAGAGACAAGGTCTACACTTATCTACTCCTATAGTGACATACATACTTCGGCAAAATCTTGAGTCATTTATTGCAACAACAGAACCATTGTGACCATGTAAAATTCCAATCAACATTTACTTAAACAGAATTAATATATGATAGGTGTTTAAGTATAAATAAAATCACAATTAAATATTTTATTTATGTCTGGTTGGTCTACTGATCAAAAGAGGACTATAAAAGTCAAATTGGGGAGGTACCACATAATCATAATGAATAAGCGCACACATGATAATTTTATGATAGGCTTCAAGATAGAAAGGCGATAAAGAAAAGCACAGTAAAATAGATCATCATTCAAACTTAAATATCTACACTCATTTAAGGCTTCATTTTTAAGGCAAATGCAGCATTAGTAAATACAAGGACAACTAAGGAATTTAGAGGTAGAGTAATACTCCAATAACTAGGTGGTATTAATGCACCAGATATTCCTTGCGCTTGTTCAGGCGAACTTGACAAAATGACAGGATTCCAATGCCAACGTAGATTGCTGCTGCGATGAAGCAATTGTATCCAACTTGGTTGTACAAACCATAGATGTTTTGCAGTGCATTTGGCCTGAAATGAGAAAAAAGAGTGTAAGAAAAAAGAGCCAAAATCCCTTTGACAAGACTACATTTTGGACTGTCAGAGCTTCTATCATAAAGTCTTGAGAATGTGTCATTCCCCATGCTAGACAGACTTGTTTTCCAGTGTGATTAAATGAGTAAACAGCAAAAGGAACCCACCCGTCCTCCATGTCTGTATCTTTGAAAGGAACATCCTCTATGAGCACAGCTGAATGTGTGGTGAAAAAAATCCCCAGCATTGCCTAAGAGGAATAAGACATTTTGATAATCATATAGGGCCGTATTTCTCCCTTCACTGGAACGGTCTGCTAGTTTTCATATTTAGCGCCCCCACACCTTTATGTTTAAATTTTACTACTTGATTTTTAGTAGTTTGTAGTGAATTGGTAAGGATTTTCAATATCAATATTTTTATAATTATAACCCTCATAAAGAGCAATTTCTAGCTAAATAAATATTTATTGAAATTCCCATCACTTTAACAGGCTTGTGAATCAAGCTTTTATGATTCCCTGACATTTCTAAGTTTCCCAGGACAACAAGAACCCTGTATTGTTGTTGAAATTATGTGTGAAGGCAATTTACTACAGTCCCCCCCAAAATTAAGATGTGCTTAACGTATTTTAGAGACCTTTCAGCATAGAAAACACAAGAATAGTGACAAAATAGAGAATTAACTTAACTTACCAGCATAATGACACCCCAAATGCTCAGGACCAGTCCACATGCTGCCAGTTTAGGACCGCAGAAAAGCAAAGAAGCCATTCTATAATAGAAGTTTATCAGATTTCAGTTACTCGGAGAGATGCCAGAGGACCGTTTCAAATAAAATAAACTTTATGCAACAGTCATTTCAACTTTAAAAGTTACTTTTGTTTAAATGTTCTAGCCTCGGTGCGATTGGTGTCAACAGTCACCCGATTAAATCAGCTGACTTTAGAGGAAGCGGAAGTAGAGTGACTGAAGTGCCGAGTGCAACGTCATGAAGAGTTTGAAACAAACTTTATGCACTTCGTTCGTTTATATTAAGAGCTCATCGACTGTCTATTTATACAAAAACACTATCCACATCTATCCCAACCACCTTTAACTCGCTTCAATAAACCATTTGAGATTAGGAAATACAAAAACATCCACGTCTAATCGGTTTTTATGCATTTAAAATGTATTTTCCTTGAATTATGAAGTTTTAAAGGATGTTTTATCATCATCCGAGGGTTTATCTTAATGTTCTGTAAACATAATCTGAACTCAGCAGTTCACTGATGGTTACAATTTTGCCTTCATAAATTAGGCATGTTTAGACTTGCTGACATTTGACACCTAAACACAAACGGTTTACTTTTCATCTTAGAAACAAAACTTGTTTTGTACAGCTATCTATTAGGAGTTATAGACTACAGTCTGCTGGGATTTTAAGGATGCATTATCTAATTTTTTGTAATGTCTGCAAATTTTGAAATTGGACACCTGAAGCAGTTACATTTATGACTCTTCGCTCGTTCTCTCCTCCCTTCACGTTCTCTGCTCATAACAAAACGTCGCCAAATTCCTCTAGTTTTGGCCCTCTGCGTTGAGAAATATTTAAGTAGCAAAAATGTTGTATTGACTAAACAGGTGAACATCAATAGATATAACCCTCTTAAGAACGAAGTGTAAGAAGGGGTAAAATAGGAAGAAAATTTATCTCGATGGATGAAAAAGAGTGAAAAGGAAAACGAAGACGAGGAGGGCGCGTAACGGGACAGCGCTGAGGAAAACAAGATTTAAAGTCTAAGAAAACTATGGAAATTTATGTTTTTTGACTTGTTGGAGAGCAAGGCATAATTTACAAACACATTCCACCAAAAAAGTAAGTATACCTCTAAAACTAAGCAACACAGAAGTTTTAGGATGCATTGTTTCAGGGCAATACGTGGCCAAACGTGAAAGCACACGGCTACATTAAAAAGCCTTTTAATAACTGGAATGTATAAATTACGTAAAATATGTAAATATATTCCTGTTTATGATTTAAACCTAATTTCCAAATTAGTATTTTTAATGATATTTTGGGACAATGCAGTTTCTGTGTTAATACGGTAGATGGCACCTCATGTTCTGGATGTTGTAACGTTTCTAGGAAATAAAAAATGCTGAGATGTTTCGTCCATATTCTGTGAAAGACCAACAAAACACAGATGTTGCAAGAGAAGCGGCTTTACTAGTAAAATGTTACTTGTATTGAAATACACACTAGTTTATAATATCCAGGGATAAATATTCTGTCCAGTTAAAACTCAGAACTATTTTGCATTGTTAAAAGTTACTAGAACAAGTACTATAGTATTTAAAAAAAAAATACTAAAAAGGTAACAGGATTTGGGGTAATATATGATCCACAGCTTCCTATAGAATTGAATAGGAAGAATGTACAATTTGTTAACAATTAAATTATTACTGTAGTCACTATTGCTATATGCATAATATAATATGAATAATATTCTTGTAAGGGAAATAGATACTGGACAGTAATTAAAAAGTGCTACATTATAGTATAATTACATACTATAATTAAAAAGTACTTTCTGGTACTTTAGTACTTTATGGTACTATAGTACTATAAACAGACATAGATACTAATTAATTTTAAGGAGTAAATGTTAAAATGAGTCTGTCCAGATCTGATGATGCCAGTTTCTATTAAAAAATTACTAAGACAGTCTTAGTATCTCTAATGTTTAGCGAGTCGGACTTGTAACCCAAAGGTTGCAGGTTCGAGTCTCAGGGTCCGGCAGGGATTGTCAGTTGGGGGGGGGGTTGGGGTGGGGGGGGGTTACCAGCGCTCTCTCCACCCTCAATACCACGACTGAGGTGAGACCCTTGAGCAGGGCACCGAACCCAAAACTGCTCCCCGGGTGCCGCAGCATGTGTGTGCACTTGGATGGGTTAAATGCAAAGCACAAATTCCAAGTATGGGAGACCATACCTGGCTACATGCCACATCACGTCCTTTCCTTTAAAACCATTTGGTGTTATAGAATTGTTATGTAATACATTTTTTTATTGTTTTCCCCTAAAATATATTGTCTTCTTGATCCCCCCTCTTATTCTGTTAGGGACCTTGAGAATGGATGGGGAAAAAGAAAAAGAGCGGGAGAGAGGAGATGAAAAAGAGAGTGATGAGACAGAGGAGGATGCAGAGGGGGCAGCCTTATTATGGCAAGAGGGATACCCTGATGATGACCTGGGCTTACCCATCATGCACTGGGAGGATCTGAGTCTCCGTATTGCTGAACTTGAGAAGCAACAAGAAGAGCGAAGACAGAGGGAAAAGGTCTGAAAGAGAGTAAAGATAGTAATGTGCATTAAACGGTAAAAGATTAAAAAACAAATGACACTTCATGTTTTGGATTAGCAAGTGCTACAGTTCTTTTTACTATACTCCTTGACTACTTATCTACCATAACAGCCACAGTGAATTTATGCTGGGATGTTTTTCTGCAGGACTTAGACAGGCTGACAGTAGACTGGCCAGAAATCAGAGGGCTGAGCAGTCACAGAGAAACCTATGAGGACATGGAGGACGATTGCAACAGTCGCCTGACTGCCCTGACAACAAGGTCATGCAGATTTCATAAATCTCAACTACTTTTCTGTTCACTTCCTCGCAATTTGAATAAAATCTATAGCAAAAGTGCTTTATTATTATAGGCTTCAGAGCCAGATGAATCTACAGCTTTGCTTCATTAACAACAGTGAAAGTGAAGAGGAAGAAGAGGAAATGGAGGCAAAGAACAAGGTACAATAAATTGCAATATTGACATTTTCACAATTAATCAACACACTGTAATGTAAACAATGTTATATTTAAGACACATCTTTGTTCATGTCTGTTATTGATGGGATAACCTGGTATGATTAATACTTGCTTTTAATGCTCTTTGTTACCTTTTCAGGTGGCAAAACAGTCCAGTAAGAGTGGCAGCAATCAGAGGTTAGAGAAAGAAAGTAGTTCAAGCTCTGCATCGGCTAAGAAAAGCAAATCAAGAGGGTTCAAGAACGATGTCAGAGCTGCGCTGAGTGTACTCAGACATAAATTGAGATTGGAGCACAAACAGGTTAGAAAAGAGCACATACTCATAACTTCAAGCACACTTATTCAAATAGTTAGGTATTATTTTCTATTAGGTGTGTAGATGCCATGTTCATTACACTACCATTCAAATATTTGGGGTCAGTAAGATTTATTTTTAAAGAAATTAATACTTTTATTGAGCAAGGATGCGTTAATTTTATCAAAGCTGACAGTAAAGACTTTTACATTTATATATAAAAAAAATAATTATCATTTTTAAATAAATGCTGTTCTTTTGAAAATTATGTTCAGCAAAGAATCCAGAAAAAAATAATAATCACAGTTTCCACAACAATATTAAGCGGCACAAGGGTTTTCAGCATTGGTAATAATAATAAGGTTTTTTGTGCACCAAATCAGCACAGAATTCTGAAGGTTCATGTGACACTAATGGCAGCTGAAAATTCAGCTTTGCCATCACAGGAATAAAACACATTTTACAATAAGTACAAATATAATACAAACATAATACAGTTTTTACTGTTTATTATCAAATAAACACAGCTTTAGTGAGCATAAGAGACTTTCAAAAACATTTTTAAATCTTACCATCCCTAAACTTTTGAATGTTTCTGTATAAATGCAAAGTTGTAATTGAACTTTCCTAAACCCCAATCACAGACTATAGCTCCCAGTGAGGCTGTCAGAGAAAGGAAGCACTACGAAAGAAATGACTTGAAGAATTTCAGCTTGAAGGAGTTGAAAGCGCTGAGGACCTCACTAAGCAAAGACATTCATGGTAAGCCTAAGTATTCTTTTACATATTGCGTTAAATTGCTGATGTCTGTTGTGAATAATTGAGCAAGTCTGTGTATGTGTGTAGACCTCAGTTCAGAGCTGGTGGGTCGACTTCTCACAAGGGACCAACTGAGAACAGAGCAAGACGCCATGCTGCTGGAGGTACAAGATATGACATCACTCTGATGCGCAAAAAAAAAACAAGTATTTCCACTAAAGAACAAAATGACGGGACCCTTCCTTTACAAGACTGTCCGCGAGCTGCCTGAACTAATTGACTTCACTGTGAAAAGCTGCAGCACTCCATCATCACTTCAAAAGACTTTTTCAGACTTTTACAGTATTATTCTTGACATTTGTAAGACACAGATGAGGGTTTAAAACTGCAGTTTACACTCTTACAGTTGCAAGATCTAACTGATAAAGCAACAAAGCGGCAAAAGACAATATACAGTATCTCATGACATGCTCTTTTGCTCAATATTACTTTAATTTTTTCGTTCCAAAGCCAATTATGCCAAGCCTCACATGTTAAGACATGGCTCATAAAATGCTACAATGTATATGTGTGTACGTACATTGATTTAAATATCCATAACTGGATTGTTTGTGTCACTGTTTGTGAAATACTTAAATATTATTTTGTGGAATAAAAAGGAATTCAGTAAGATTGTATATGTGTTCTGTTTTGTTAAATTGGTATAATATTGCTCTATTCTACTGTGTGTATTTTGCCTAGCCAGAGTTTGTGTTGTCAAAAGGCCAGCTCAGCACTAATAGAGGAAAGAAGAAAGAGGGAGGGACAGATCATGGAGCAAGAGATGACCAAGGAGGGTTGGATTGAGAGAATGGTCAAAATAGTTCATGGAACTGATGTGAAAGGGAAATATTCAGGGCTGAAAGACTAAGCCGTCACTGCATCCAGATCTTCTTCGATTTGCTCTTTTTGATAGTCAACTTTGCTGTAACTGTGTTGGAATAGAGGTGTTCCTCTGGTTTTATTTGTACTGAGATTCTTAGTTTTTTTTTCTAAAACGGATTTTATTGATCTACGAAATAGGTAAGTGAAAGATTTTGAACTGCTTATTACCAGATGTAATAGCTATTTTTCGCTGTCCATGCGTATGTCAATGATGTTTCACAATTTTAAAACTCATATTTTGCTTACCCAGCTAAATTTATATGTGTATCTTGTCTATAAATATTCTTGTCTTTTTAGTCTCACTATTAAATAAGTTTTCAGCTATGCAGAGCAGTGAACTCTTGCAATATGTGGGTAATGTGAAGGGTTGTTTGCACTGTTTATGGTGTTGTCTGATTCCCCAACTAAGGACCTTGTTATTTATTCAGCCAAAGCAGACTACCTTAATGTCATTTAGTGACCTTCAGGTACTCACTGATTTATTTACATAGTGTCTTATATGTCTGAGAAGTGGTAGGCAATAAGCAATTCACCATGAGCTCAGTCAGCTGTGCGCTAACTTTACCGGGAGGTGGGGATAGCCATGACATCCATAGAATCCCAAAGGATGTTTAATGTGCAAATGGAGCCAGAGGGAGACTAGACGTAGTTTAACAAAGGCTGAAAGTTTCGAAAGCTGGCAATAACGTATCATTTATAATTGTTTCGAGGAAGAGGGATGGGATAGAGAGTTCTAGTGTGAGGAATGGGGTGAGGGGTGGGTAAGATAGAATAGAACATTGAGGGGAAGTGTGGTTACTGTTTGATGGGTTAATGAAGTGAAAAGGGTCTGAATCAGCAGCATATATAGGCCTACCTATGCGCAAACAGTATCAGGGATTGTGAAAGAGAAAGGGGGATGCGGGGAGGGCTTGTGTGGGATGACGGCTGCTTTTAAAGGTTTTGGCAAGATGGTACTTTTTTTGTGCATCCTAACACCAATGTATGTCTCATAGATGTTAAACTAGACCACAAGGAGGAGATCGTTGGATCTTCAAACAAACTTGTTCGTTGGAGAAGACGTGGTTTCAGAAGCATAAAAATGGGAGGATGAAACCAGGACGCTCCGTAAGAATCCGATTAGGAACTAGCCTACAATGACGACAAGTGCGCCTACTGTTTTTTTTGAAACAGAGAAGGGGGCAGATGCCCAGCTTTCCTCCTCAAACAACTCTTCAGTTGCTGCCTCCTGCAATATTGATGAGTCCTACAAGTACATCTTCTTGCCCATTTGCTACTCCTTTACATTTGTCTTCAGTATAACCCTTAACTTTGTGGTTCTCTACCGTTCCTTTCGACACACCAGGCACTGGAACGCGTCCCTGATTTACATGGTGAACCTAGCCACAACAGACTTCATGTATGGTTTATCCCTGCCTTTTTTGGTGGCCAGTTATGTCATGCGGGACGACTGGGTGTTTGGAGACTTCATGTGCCGTCTAGTGCGTTTCCTCTTCTACTTCAACCTCTACTGCAGCATCTTCTTCCTCACTTGCATATCAGTGCACCGCTACCTAGGCATCTGCCACCCCATGAAGACCATCACCTTGGAGACCAAACGAGCAGTTAAGGGCACTTGTGTTCTGGTGTGGATTGCCGTTTTTGCACTAACATGCCCAATTTTCCGTTTTGCAAAGACACAGAATCTTCCACGTGAAGGTAAGGGCTCGAGGGAGATGTTCATTAATTGCTGGGATGATGCAATTGATAAAGAATTCCATGATTACATCCCTTATGGGGTCACGCTTCATTTCTTGGGCTTTTTTGTGCCGTTCAGCATCATTGCCTGGTGCTACTCACGTGTAGTGTTAACAATATTTCGGACGCTGCACTCTCAACCTCCTCCTCCTCAAAGAGTCAGAAGTGGGACGGGCTGTGAAAGTGTCGCAGGAATTGGGGGAGAGGGCATGTCAATCATCTTGGGGGCTCAATCACCTTATGTCAACAGACGGCGCAAGTCCATCAAGACCATAATTACCATCACTCTCCTCTTTGCTCTTTGCTTCTTCCCCTTCCATGTCACTCGCACTATTTTCCTACTACTGAAAGTGACGAGTAAGGTGCAGTGCCACACCTTGCGCATGGTTTCCATCTGTTATAAAATCACTCGACCGCTGGCATCATTCAATGCCTGGCTGAATGCACTACTTTACTTTCTTACTAAAGAGAAAAACGGGCCCTGTTGTCAAAAACCTGAACATGCCCATCATGGCCTGCTATGGCCACTTAAAATGCTGGGAAAAGGAGAGGAAGAGGAGAATGAATTTGAAGAGATAAGGAACCACAAGGAAAATGGTCCAACAGATAAAAAAAATACACACAGAGGCCTGCCTTAAGCAATGAGCAGGTAAACATGTGACAGCCCAGGACATCAACAAGTGAACCTGGTGGACCTGCCTTCATATGGGATTTATTTGAAACAAACAGATGTTTTTGTTATATTCTCTGTATTTGTATATTTCTGTGTGTTCACATTAAACATGGAGGATCTTGTAGTTTTGTATTTTCAAGACCCCTTAAAGATTGTTTTACTTGTTGATTGCCTGGGTGGTTAGTTTATATATATATATATATATTAGTTATTGTGTATGTATATGTATAAGGTTGAATATTGATTTAGTTTTAGTAATTGCAAACACACACACATATATAGAATAATAAGTTAATTTATAAGGTGTCTTATGTCTGCAGTTGTTGGCATACCTCAGGGTGGACACATTTCGTGCAGGGTCTATGTTTAGCGCTGTCATGGATTAATATGTCATGTTGTGAATAATTAAACTGTTCTAATAAACATTTTCTGAACCTGTTTAAATGAAAATCTAATTATGACTGTGATCTTTTGAAGTCACTATACATTATTAAGCACTCTTTCAGATTGGGATGTCTTTGTGTGTGTACAGAATCTAAATTTATTGTAGAATAAAATTCTTAAGGGTCAAAGTGTCCGTTTGGGCATCTTGTTTACAATATATTTCTTTATAAGTATAAGGTAAAAAAATGTTTTACATAGGCCTATTTGAAAATACTGATTGTTCTAAATACATGTCTTTATAATTCATTCATTTAGCATACTTACAAAGTGGCTTTTTTTACATACACTGGACATGAGTACATCAGAACAGCACAAGCAGCCTACCCTTTGTCCTTCCGTCTTTCTAAAATAAGTTTAAACCAGATGATCCACGAAAGACCTCAGCTTCATAGACTGTTATTACTACTTGGTATTACATTGGTTAATGATCAGCTGTCCTGTTGCAAGATTTTCTGAAACAAAGGAGCCTGTCTAATTGTAAACATTTCTGAATGGAAGAATGCATTGTATAGATGAAATACCTTGACGGCATAATAATGTAACTCTTTCTAATCTTACAAGATCTACGTACAATTTGCTTCTGCAGTAAATTATGATGTACTATACATGATAAAGTCATGATAGTAGGCTACTGATGCACAGATCATGTATATTGAGAATCATATGTTTTAATATGGAAGAGATTTTTTCTTATAGATGTTGTCATAATTGATCATTCAGATATTTCTAGATTTTACCATATAAAACATATCTGTTTGTTTCGAATAAATTAAACCTATACTAAACTCCTAACTAGACAAAGATAAAGAAAGAGAGTAAGGATAGATAAAAAAATATATATAAAAAAAGGGCCAAATATTTATTTATTATTGGACCCTGGTAAACATCTGCTGCATTTTTGTCACAGATTTCTGACCTTGTCCTGGACATTATATATCTGGCTCTGTGCACTTTTCTCGTAATAATATGTTGCTAGATTTGTAAAATATAGTGAGACTAAGCAATTTTTCTCGATTCATAAGGCAAAAAACAAGCTCGTGACATTGACAGTACGATGCCAGTTCAGAAAATACACAGATAACAACAACAGGGGGCGACATTGTGACCATTCAAGATTTTAGCTTGGAAATTTAAAAG